>NW_002060948.1:5889819-5923180 GCF_000150275.1 Trichoplax adhaerens
TTTGATGAGAGCAATTTGGACTTGTCCCTTATTTTCGACCTCATTGACTGCATCGCTATCATAACACACCATCAATCCAAGTGGTCGACAACGACCAACTCACTTGATTTCCTATCGTTCATTCATTTGAATAACTTACCTAGCAATCGATGAGAGAGCTACATCAATTCGTTTCTAGCTTGCCAACTTGATTATCTTGTGGTATCTAATGTTGTTGTACGTCGATGATCAGCAATCGCATGAATTTTAATTTTCTCTTCATGTCATCGCTTTTATCAATGAAGTTGTGCTTCATTGTTTACATGGTTTGCTTTTATTATTAGAGTGCCAACACGACAGTCCAGTGTATGTACTGTAGGTTGCCTAGAAAAGACTGTAACAGTCAGAACTGGGCAGTACTCTACGTTAGTCCCCCAAACAATGCTGTTGAAGACTACATACAGTATGGAGAAGTGGTTCACCCCAACATGAGCTTGTCTTGTCGTCTCTCCCTCCCTTTCGAAATTTCAATATTGTCCTCATTTTTGCTTTGACAATCCACAATCATCATCTCTATCGATCATCATAGTACGTCTCCATCCATTTTGAGTATCTTTCTACTGACTAGACTTAGGGACAACGAAAGTGAAGACTCTGAGACTGTCGACACTAGTACGAAATGAGGAGTGCAGTGTCCGCCGGCCATTTTACAAATTTGCCCTTCAGTACTCATTATTACAAGGAGTCATTGTCCACTGATCGTACTAGTCCGATTAAGTCTGAGTAAAGACTCTTCGACTGTCCAATAGTGTCTATACTTGTACCAAAGGATGAGTGCATTTCCTCATAGTGTCCATGCTTTTACGCCATGATGAGTATAGTCCGCCGGCCATTTGACAAAATTTGCCCATCAGGACTCGGCAGTGCTCCATACAATCTTATTGTTGGTACTCAGTACAGAACTCTTTGTTTACTGACAGGACTAGTCTGACTACAGTACAATATACTGTAGCAGAGTCCGTGAATCCTCCACTTCTGTACCGTAGACTGGACACTCCGTTACACAGCGGGTCACCATGGCTAATGAAGTCAGTGCGGTTCATTAGTTCTACAGTACTTATTGTCCTCTGATAGTACTGTACTGTAGTCTGGTTGACTCTGACTACAGTGTACAGTACGTACTGTACAGTATACCTTCTGGGCGACCGTAGCCAAGACTCTTCGACTGTCCGATCATGTTCATACTTTTACCAAATGATGACTGCAGTCCCTAAAAATGTCCATACTCGTACTTATAGGAGATGATGAGTGCCGCGGACCTTTTACCAAATGATGACTGCAGTCTCTCAAAGTGTCCATACTTGCACTTGTAGGAAATGATGAGTGCCGTCTGTCGGCCATGTTACAAAATTGACCCTTCAGTACTCATTGTCCACTGACAGTACTAGTCTGAATACAGTATACTGTACAGTATAGCAGTATCCGCGACTCTCGCAGTGTTGAAGTTAGACTGTATGGCATGGACGAACGACGTGTACACTGCACGCTAGACCATGCGAGAATAGCAAAAGTTGTTTGAATCATTGCTTACCCCCTCTCAACGGAGATGTTCACTATGATACACCGATACTATTTCAAAATTTGGTCAATTTACTTTTAGTACTCGCGCAAGACGAATGGACACAACGTCCAACAGATGTTCTAAATTCGGCCATTTCTTTTTAACGGACTGAAATATGCGCCACGTACAGTACAGTACAGTACAGTACAGTATTCTTGGATGGTCTACAGTACACAGTACTGTAGTTTACACTCAGTGACACAGCGGGTCACCCATTGGTTAATGAAGTTACTGCGGTTCATTACAGTACAGTCCAGTACAGGAGAGGACTGTCCTATGCGGACATACAATATGCACATTCTTCAATGCTATACACTGCATGCTGAGCGTATCGAATCGACCAGGTGGTGATGAGGTCGCCTGTGTGGCCACCAGTAACGCTTGACCTTTGCTAGGATCTGTACCAGGCACCAGCGAGATACTAGTAGACTGTCGAGGTCTCCAGTCTACTGTCAACAAAACTCTCAAATCAAGGACAACATCAACAAAAACAACTGCAAGGTTTCTTTCGATCAGGTAAGCAAATTAAACTGTGGAAATTCAATTCTTCTTCATCTACTCTCTTTTGCCGGTTGTTAGCTAGAATGGACAACATGGTGCGATTAAGGCACCATTGATTAGGATCGTAATTCGTCAAACCAGTAGTAGATCTTGTCAGTTTGTTCGATCCACTTGTTGTCTTTCGTGGGTACATGGAGTATTGCGCTAGTTTGGATAATGGATAAACTGGACGTTGATGCACTTGAAGAATTGACAATCATACATTTTTTAGGCGTTTCTTCTATGTATTAACCAAGGGAAAAGGTGTCTTAATGCTATTATTAGCAACAGAAACTACCAAGTGCTAATCACCATGGCCAATGTTGTGCTAATGTGATGGATACAATCACCTTGAAACGATCCAAAAAGTCCAGCCGCTACAGTAACTAGTCCAAACCGTTCTACAGTATATTGGCCAATGACGATCTTCTCCATCGTGTAGTGCATTAGCCAATGGCCATTCTTGCATTTCGAAAGCACGAATTTGCTTTCGATAACTTGCGATGATAGAATAATCGATAGGAAGGACTGTATGCAGAGTCAAGAAACAGCCATGATGGGCAGTCAATGTCTGAGAGGAACAGTTTACTGCCCAAGATGGACACATTGTAAATTAATTGGCAATCAGTGAAATGGACGGCGTAAAATCCTCCTTCCAAATGCCTCATCAACACACTATCTAAACGGTCGAGGCCATTCGTAGCTAGACAGTAATAGCTGTCGAATGGACATGTAAAGATTGTACGACTCATTTGGTAATGATGTAATCACTTCGATCTACTGTAGGCAATGTTAATCACCATGACGTTGACAACATAATCCTTTCAAAGGCCTTTTCCACTCTTTCTTGACGGTCTAGGCCGTTCTATATAACGTAACTTGACGGTGATACTTGACAAATTGACTGCTGCGTAAACATTGAAAAACTCATTTTATTATTGTACAAGAAGTTCGATTGGCTATGAGGAAATATTCATCAGCCTTATATTACCAAAGTAGTTCTTTCAAAGGCCTTTTTACACTCTATCTTTACGGCTTAGGCCGTTCTATATCATAGCTACAAACCAACAATGTCTAACATTCTTTTATGACCTTTCCAATGTCAGCTAGGCTACAAAATAAAACGACATGACGTTGAAATCAAAGAGTATCGAAGCTGCAACTTCCGCTAATGCGGCTATGACTCGCTCACTCAAAGTCGTTTTCGACTTATCCTGTGCCACCCTGGTATTTTCCGTTGTTATTTTTACTTTGACTTTAGCAGGCTTGTTTTTTAAGCCCGTTACCGTCTTCACTGTTGGAACACTACTATTTTTCCATGGCTTTTGGGTTTCAGTACCGGTAAGTAGCTTAATTGTAACTTATTATTAGTTTACGGAGTAGTTTGAAAACTTGGTACAGATTAAAAGAGTACTTTTAATATACAGGAACTCAACTTTTAAGCACTATTTATGGGCAATGAATTTTCATTTTTCCAGTTTTAATTCGTAGTTAATTAAAATGGCAGATATTCGACCTTTTCTATCTTTAGATACGATAAGTTGTTAAAAAAATTGATAGTGTTCTATAAAAGATGAAGACACAATCTGGACGTAGTGTAGCTTACTTTCAAGTCCTCTCATTCGTAGTAGAAGATGGCACTACTTTATCCTTAGTTATGACAAGCCGTGCTTGACAACTTATACCTGTGAGGCATATCCGTAATCGCACTAGCTATGTATAGCGTAGTTTATTCCCTTCTAGTTAGGGCTATATCTTGTGCGCAAAGTAGTTTCAAATTTTACATACCAGTATTCTGCTATTATTTGTCTACTAAAGAATTACGACAAATTTATTATAGTACATATACTAACACAATTTTTGATTACTGATGGCACGAATATAATAAAGATGTTTATTACCAGCGTTTTGGGCATGTGTGGATATGAAAAAGGTGTTTACAAACATTGCCCGGTATGTAAATATTCTAAACTGATCGGTTTTAACTAATGCTTACCTCGTTAAGTTTACAATAATATCCAATAAAGTGGATATGTCAACAGTGTCAAAAATACTTTAAGCTCGTCGTTACGCTTGAACAGATGCTTTGATAAAATGAGCTCGTATAAATTAATGCAGCTAGCTAAAACATTTATTTTGTGGAGCTACACAAGTATAATGTATGAATATAATCATTTAGTGGCAGTTGATAAATCAAAATCAATTACTAAAAGCATTTAATCACAAAATTTATATCAAAAGTCATGACCATAATTCCATTTCGGAAGGAAGTAATTAATAACATGCCAAGACTCAAAAAAACTGATCGCTATCGATGGGATTATTTCTATACACTTATATAATTTACGAGCCGATTTCGTTTTCTATATTAATCGTAGGCAACAGCTCATTTAGTCTTTGCCATCATAACTGCTATTGCAGTTCTTGCTGGTTTGGCCATTTTAGTCATGAATTTGGTGGGAATGACTTTTTACGTCGTTCAGATTCTGGAACACCAGGAAACTAATGCACATCGTCTCCCTTCAGTGCTAATCAATGTTGCCTATGCTGGCACCATTTCAGCTACGTTGGTTTACATCTTTTTCTTCTATGCTTGCATTCATGGCGCTGTGATGTATTGCAGAGCACCGCGAAACCTTGTCGTATACAATGTTTTGACAATGCCGGTAAGTTTGTTGTTAAAGTATATTAGCTGTTATGACCAATTCAGCCCCTTCAAGGCACAATAATGTTTCTTGTTCTCTAGGCTCCCTTAATACAGGATAACGTAAAACCGGCCTATCATAAAAGCAAGTATGGGTATGAAGTTTAAGACTTGTATACCGTAAGTCCGAAAGTTAAAACAGGAGGAAACCATCAGCAATTGTTACATCTAGTTAGCGCTGTTTCTTCGATAGAATAATCGAGTCAGCAGTATTTACGTTACACATATATTCGTTCAAATTTTAATAAGGTTGTCAGAAATTGATCCTCAACAATTACAGCTAGACATGCTATGGAATCGCTTCAATAATGAATTGTAACTTTGTGGAACAAGACACCAAAAATCAATTACTTGGAGAATCTGCAGGCTATATTGCCTCCATAAGATTTTCTCATTACGTAGTTGAAGATACAGTTAGTGAAATAGAATACCAATTTACTATCTTAATTCAGTAGTGTTATTCTGAATAACGTGTCCTCAAATAGATCTATTGTTAACTACTCGTAGGCTAATAAACTAAATCACTCTATTGCCTTATCAATTAAGGCAGATTTATATTAAATGTCATACTCATAAAAATCCTATCCTTTTGTGTTATCGAAATAAATTACTGTATCGTCCGACTCGTAATGGTGTGAAATGTTTACTTGCGGATAGACCAGTCAAGATTGTCTATTACAATCTGCTGGAAGTCGAGCATATTCTGAACTGTTAATGATAACTTTGCCTTCATGTACGAATTAGCCATAGCTTCCAAAGGCTAGCCAATTATTTTGTTAGTTTTCAAATGCTTTATCTTGCAGAGACAAAAGTTTCTTTTATTATTTAGGTATTACCAATGACAATGTAACCATTGCTAATATAAATAATATCGACGGTATAAATGCTACAGATATAGATCGTATCTAATCCCCTCTGTAACATGCAATCTTGATATCGATAGCAATTCAATACAGTAATTAAGAATCAATACCGTACGACATATAGGATGCCATCAAACAACGGAACATTCCAAGCATAAACAGTTCAATACACTACAGTTAGAATAACATAAGTGTCATGGAGTCAAAATGAACAACGAACGAAAGAGCTATAGTCTTTCGGATCTATGACTATTACTACATAGAACCATATAAGATACATTCTGAGATCACATTGCTAAACTGACTTTAGCCTACGATAGATTAAATATCACTAGTACACTTAGATTTTATCCAAATAATATAACAAATTCATTAGAATGAAAGAAATTAAAGAAAAATATTTCCATCCTTAACCTATAACAAGGTCAGGTAGTTTATATCTAGTATATTGTTCAAAAAGGCTGTAAACCTAGACAAACTTTGTTATGTAGTTGAAATTACCAAAAACAACAACTAGTAATAAGCTAAGAGTGAGTTTATGTATCATGCAGTTCATGTATTCTAAGTGAGCAAAAGGTACACTACGACTAAGTCAATATTATGCGCCATGAATGAGCGCTAAAAGCTGCATAGTATCCGTCTTAGTGATTGCAATAGAAAGACTGCTTGCAGATACGATTCGATACTATGCATTAGCGAATTAGAATCGCCTGATTGTAGCATCGCGAGATTTTCCCACTCCTACAAATTGTACTATTACAATAAACAAAAATTGCTTTAAAGTCATGGAAGCAAAAATGACATAATCCTTTCATGAACTGTACGAGCATACGATGTTATTTTAATACTTACCAGGTATTCCCGACAGTTCTTCAATCTTCAATATGTAAGCCTGAGCATTTTCTGGCAAATCGCTGAACTTGCGACATAGGGAAATGTTTTGTTTCCAGCCTGGCATTGTGATATACTCGACTTCGACTTCGCTCAAAATCGAATGATCGGCTATTTTCATTTCGAAATTAATATCAATTATTAAAAAATAGTGTAATAATCTCAGCTCGAACAGTGCTCTTTGATGTATCTTTACTATTATTATCTACACAATATCAGTCTGTCTAATTAGAGACATGTCCTACAATATACTGATACTATATCTGGTATACAGTATGCCAATCTTCAGCAGTTAGTACAGTATTTAGACTAATTGTATGTAACAGGATCCATCTCAAATGAAATACTGACCTGGGAAAGATTTTAATTTTTGACCATTGTGAATATAAGCAGTACCAATTTTCACTTCCTCGAAAGTGTCCATAACATCTAATTTAGTTACTGCAATACTAAAAATGATGTGTGATTTTAATTATCTAGAATACCAACTTCTTACCCATTAAAAAATTTCAAACCTTGTTAATCCACTAATTCTGTTAACGTAATCAAGTACCACAATATCTAGCCAACCACATCGTCGGCGTCTTCCCGTTGTAGTACCAAATTCCTGTCCGATGTCTTGCAATTTCGTTCCTATATCCTACGAGCAGATACCAGTGATGATTAATTATAACATAAAACCACGCCTAGCTGTTTCATCTCTGACGTAAACCTAACGTGCAGCAAATTAATATACTTTTAATACTTACTGAATCGAGAAATGTCGGGAAATCGCCAGCGCCAACGCGGGTTATGTAAGCCTTACAAATACCCACCACATTTCTGATCGTACTGGGTGGCAGGCCAAGGCCAGTGCAAACGCCTCCAATACCACAGCTGGAAGATGTTACGTACGGGTAAGTACCTGTAACATAGACACAAGTATTTTCATTATTAGAGTATTTCCTACGTACAACAATTACATTTTACTTGTTTTTAGTTATTTCCGTACCAAAGTCAAGATCAAGCATAACAGCATTTGCTCCTTCTACGATAATATTTTTATTCCCTTTTTTCAGTTCCTCTGATAGAAAGAAGACGGTATCTTCTATACTTGGCCGAATAATATCGGCATAACGCTGTTGACAAGCAATAGAAAGAAAGAATCATAATTACCATAAGTTCGTAAAGCATTTCGTAAAGTGGTTCAATAAAGGTGATAATCAGTACATACTTTGTATCTTTCTAGTTCTTTTTCTACATCCACTTCAAGCTCAGAAAAACTAGATATAAATAAACAATGATAGTTTACAATAAAGTTATTATAAAAGATTTGCAAGTACAGCAGTAAGATCATGTGCATGCAAATTTACCGTTTTCGATAACCCTTAACTAGATTTTTGAATCTATAAAGTTAAACAATAAAGCTTTATGTTATAATCTGCATTTACCGAGAATTATTACAAATTATACATATCAGAAATGTTAGCCGAACTTTTTTGTAAAGTCCTCAAAATCGCCCATCAAATCGCAAACTCGCAAGCCAACTCGACTAGCCTGTAATCACCGAGCATATTGGTATTTTGCAATTTGTTACGGTTGAAATGCTTAGTCGATTACAAGCAATATTTTAATTTTGTACCTTTGTTGAATAAGCCGGTCCAATTCCTTTCTTAGTAGTGCCAATTCTAGGCAAAAATAATATCATACATGAAGTCCGATAAATTTACCCTTAGGAAGTAAAAATTTTAATTTACTTTGAGTCGCCTTTCTCAAGTTCAAGAAGTCCATCAGCTTCTTGATGGAAATCAAATACTGTAAAATTCATAAAACTGAATTAAATTCGATATGTAATTGTTCAATGGAGTTCTACAGTGTGTCTATTACCAAGATGGGCTCTATCGGATATTTTTAATTTCGACCAACAATCTTGAACACCTATATATTTGGCGAACGAAATTATCAACAATGATATTTGCGATCAAATTATATGTAATTTCGTATATGTTGAGCACAGAGGGGAACTTTTGCTACTATGGTAGTACTATCGCATAAATAAGAGCATCTACCTACCATTTTTCTCAATAGCTTCAATTTCGGCAAACAGGCCAGGAAGATGAATTACAACCCCGTTTCCTAAAAATTTGTTTCGATGTAAAACATTTAGCGAGGATTGTAAGCAATATATAATGGATAACATTGCCTATTAAACTGTATACAGTTTTAAAATTGAATCAATACCTACCAATTACTGAAGTGCAATTGGATTGAATGATACCGCTATAATAGATGATATAATGTTCCTTTAGTAAAGCATCATCGCAATCAAACCCAGACTTATAAGTAAAATGAAAATTCTCTAGATGACTGGTATTACAAATACGAATCTGGTTTGCATAGAGATATACTGTATGAGCAAAAATAGTTTAAAATAGTCATTGCTTAACCTTAAAAAAGTATACGCTACAATGACTATCTTTTGGCAATGAAATAGAAAATGTATACTTATTAGTTCAGTGTAAAGCAGTCATTTTGATGCGGTCAATAAATACGGTTACAATTTAAAAATAGGAATTTTTACAAGACTGAATAAGATCTTGATGTTATTCCAAAGCCACATGTATCATAGATGGTGGCAAGCTAATATACTGTACAGTACGTTTAACGGCTATGAAAGCAGCTGTTGCTAGAGGGATTTGTAAGTTATGTTAGCCGCAGAAGTACTGTATGTTATCGTGCAGTGTTGAGTATTGTCGAGTGGTTGAGGTATTGGAAGAAAATTGAGCACAGTACATCCATGAATATTTCATAATCATAAATGATTACAAACAACACAAAAGAAATCAGGATACTATGTTACCTAGGTAAAAGATGGAAATGGTAAGTCTTTCCATTGGCGACTACTGTATGTCCAGCGTTGTTGCCCCCCTATATAGAAGTAATAATTGATTTAGAAAAGAATAGATACAACTAGTCATAGCATTTGAGATTACAGAATTCATTGATGGATATTTAATAAACAACAACTTTCAATATGGTTTTAGCATTATAACGCAATATAGCACCCTATTAGATAAAATTCGTCAGTGTTGTAAATACAATACTGTATAGCCGCCATCTGCCAATTGTACATACGGGTACAATAAAGGTGTACAGATATGCCAATCTAATCATGTCTACGAGAACTACCTCGAAGCATTTTGCATGACTGTGTACGCAAGCATTATGAGTATTCCTACCGACAATGTAGCCATGAAATCGCAACATGGGAGGAATTATGCTTTAAAAGCACTCCATACAGATACATTACTACAAAAAGTCATGTCTATAGTAGTATGGAATCGATCGTTTCATAAATCTATTCATAAGCTTGACATCGTACTATACTTTCATGGTACAGTCCATTCTTCCTTCTACTGTATTTCAATCTAATTCATTAGCGCTCATAGCGTGTTCTAAGAGCGAGCACAGTACGATCATGCACCATCGGTGTCTGGTTTAATTAATTCATTAATCGTGATTTCGATTTGGCACCTATTCAATGCCGTTACTGATTGACTGACACATGTTATTTATGCCAGAGCTGAATTTACAGTATACCAGACATATTGGATAGATTAGTGACAAAGATCAGTGACTATGGCTTAGGAACGATAAAAAAAATACTACGACAGCAGCTGTTTCTCTTAGCAATACGATCAATTTTGTAGGGCAACTTTAACGGTTCTTAATCCAATATGTCAATAATCATTTATGATGCATTTACAGTCAAGTTATGTCATACTGGTTCGATTGAATGATTGTGTCAAATCGATTCAAGAAATTGATAGATTTCTTTATTGGTGCTTGACTGGAGTAGAAGAACACCAG
Organism: Trichoplax adhaerens; assembly: GCF_000150275.1. NCBI lineage: Eukaryota > Metazoa > Placozoa > Uniplacotomia > Trichoplacea > Trichoplacidae > Trichoplax > Trichoplax adhaerens. Next base: position 5,900,267 of record NW_002060948.1, read on the forward strand.
TATTTGGGATTATATTTCCTATGCTAGGCATACTGTATCCGGTGTGAAGATATTTAGGATACAGATGAAATAGTCTAATTTTGCTTCATCATTGAAAGTACAGTAGTTGTTTGCAGGCTAGAGGATCGATGGTATTGTATTTCTATTGCTATAGACTATCAGATTGACCATCTACCATAGCTCATGGTAGCAGTGTCTACTATAAACGATCGATCATTAATTAGTATTGAAACCATCGCAATCAATCACTACATCCATAATACTATAATTGAATTGATGACTAGGAATAAGCTACAAGCTGAATTGGATAGCCAGATGTTATCAAGCGAAATCAATCCAATTTCTGAATAGATTCAATTTAATCATTTTCCACGTCGCACTACTGACGACCGTCAGTCATTGGTTTTTCGTTGGACTCTTGTGGCTTAATTTGTTTTATACATGGTAGGCACAATATACGATAGTAAAACACACAACTTATATATTAAAGTATGCAAAAGGGTAACCTATGTTAATGTATAATTATTCATTTTATTGCAGTTTGTTGAGTCAACAAGTGAATAGACCATGTGTCGATTACGGCCATGTCTATCATACTCTTCTTAATTCGTCGAGCGTAGTCAATGTGATGTCCAAGAAGGACGAAAGAGTGGCTGAAAATAACGTGACTTACCTGACAACGGCATACTATATCAGCTTGAGAAGCTAAAAGATCGACAATTTTCCCTTTGCCTTCATCACCCCATTGGGCACCCAATATCACGACTAGTGAATTATTCTTTTCATCGCGAAATGGAGCAAAATTCGGTTGGTTGTTGGACGACGACATGTTACTTGCAGCGCTTAGCATACCTAATCCAATCAGTCTTTCCTTCTCTACCAGTGGTTGTACTGATGATACACTTTCAACTAGGCTTTATCGATTGTCAAGGATACCTTGTAGTCTAGGCAATGCGTTCTATGTCAATAATGATTGAATAACAACTGGTCAAATCGTCTTTTGCAATGGCTTTTCCTTCCTATCTCACCGCTGGCTTGCTCAATTCCGGCGCCACTTTCCTTTGCCAATGAAAGCAATTCTGTATCGTACAGACCTTCGACCGACTAGGTATTGTATTAACTCGATTTGTTTTGTTTGCTAAGGGAGGCGTGGATGGCGGAAAAGCGGAAAATTCCTTTCTGTCGTCAGCCGTAGTACGTGCTGCAGTCCATTCAACTCAGTGCAGTACGTACTGCAGTCCAGTCAGCTCAGTGCAGTACGTACTGCAGTCCAGTCAGCTCAGTGTAGTACGTACTGCAGTCCAGTCAGCTCAGTGTAGTACGTACTGCAGTCCATTCAACTCAGTGCAGTACGTACTGCAGTCCAGTCAGCTCAGTGTAGTACGTACTGCAGTCCAGTTAACTCAGTGCAGTACGTACTGCAGTCCAGTCAGCTCAGTGTAGTACGTACTGCAGTCCAGTCAGCTCAGTGTAGTACGTATTCCAGTCCAGTCAACTCAGTGCAGTACGTACTGCAGTCCAGTCAGCTCAGTGTAGTACGTACTGCAGTCCAGTCAACTCAGTGCAGTACATACTGCAGTCCAGTCAACTCAGTGCAGTACATACTGCAGTCCAGTCAACTCAGTGCAGTACGTACTGCAGTCCAGTCAGCTCAGTGTAGTACTGCAGTCCAGTCAGCTCAGTGTAGTACGTACTGCAGTCCAGTCAGCTCAGTGTAGTACGTACTGCAGTCCATTCAACTCAGTGCAGTACGTACTGCAGTCCAGTCAGCTCAGTGTAGTACGTACTGCAGTCCAGTCAGCTCAGTGTAGTACGTACTGCAGTCCATTCAACTCAGTGCAGTACGTACTGCAGTCCAGTCAGCTCAGTGTAGTACGTACTGCAGTCCAGTTAACTCAGTGCAGTACATACTGCAGTCCAGTCAACTCAGTGCAGTACTGTACATACTGCAGTCCAGTCAACTCAGTGCAGTACGTACTGCAGTCCAGTCAGCTCTGTGTAGTACGTACTGTGCAGTACATACTGCAGTCCAGTCAACTCAGTGTACAGTAGTACGTACTGCAGGACAATCAACTCAGTGCAGTGTACAGTCCAGTCAGCTCAGTGTAGTACGTATTCCAGTCCAGTCAACTCAGTGCACTGTACTGTACAGTCAGCTCAGTGTAGTACGTACCCCAGGACAATCAACTCAGTGCAGTACGTACTAAACTAGTATGAATGGAATGGGCTGCCGTCCACACTGTAGACTACGACTAGAAACTACATGGAAACGACTAGAAGAAATTCATGACTCGTTTTAATACTGTACTGTACTAGGAATTTCTAGAAGTCCATGGCACTGTAGGGAACACCGGCCGGCATGAATCAACGGATGCAGAGTACACTACTGCGTCATTCATCGCATAGTGTAAAGGGATCTCTATGCCAGGATTAGTTCAACACCAATTTCACTGGCCTAGTATAGTCATGCATTTTTAAGACTGTCATGGCGGGAAAAAAATGATGGCCAAAGACATCCTATTGCAACATCGCTGAATTGCAAGAATTGGATATGGATTCGTTATTTCTGTGCTTGCTTGACTCTTAAACGAATAAATTTTCAATCTTGAACGGCTAGCGACATAGTTATCGATTTTTAAGACTATACTGCAATGGCGGGAAAGAAAACCTTGTCTAAATTATCATTTTTGGGGCATAGACGGTGAAGAATTGGATATCCATTTGTCATTACTGTCTTTGCCTGACTCTAAAAGTAACAATATTGAATGATTGACGGTGTTTATGGACGTACAAATGTCCCTGAAAGGATCAATTTTAATGTGCCCAGATCAAGGGATCATTGCAGAAAAATTGATCGACCAAAATATGCCATCATCAACGAGTTGAATAGTACTGCACTGTACTCCTATTTTGGAAGGGCACTGCTACAGTACCATAGCATCGGAATGAAGGACGTAGTTTCCAAAATTAATGGACTGTATGATGAGATTTGTAGCAGTAGAATCGAATTGAAATTACAAAGTGCTTATGATTGATTCATTTATAATGGAAAGAATCGCGAGATGACTGGAAACTGGGTAGAGTAGACAAACGCTACTTTTACGGTACAATGATCATTGCTGTGTGTTTACTGCAGGCTTGAAGGCGTTGTGGGCACGCGGCTCCGCGCTGAGAAAGAGCACAGAGGCGGAGGCATGCCCCTGAACATGGGGGCATGCCATGTTGAGATTGTGCAATATTGTTATAAGCTTATATCAACTATAAATAAGTTGGCAGCAGTCGAGCAAAATAACAAAATCTCAGCTCGAACGTGCGGGTTCGGCTACTTGAGTAAATAAATAAATTCAATAGTCGAATAAGCGTGTCTTGAAGACTTCTTATTGTCATAGTTTATTATGATGATTCCCTATACTGTACAGCGACAAAAGTAACGACTATCGATAGCCCATTAAAAAATGACATATTTATAACCCTCTTTGAAACTGGCTGAAACATTGCAGAAGTGTAAGATGATGTACTCGTGCTCTCAATGTAATGCTCTCAGAACCGTACCTCAAGAAATATACGCATATGGGCGTACATGTTTGTTTCTTGTTTTAGAATAAACAATTTTAATTATATATAATTTATACTATTGACATTGACCGTATGACGACGAGTCGTAACTACCTCTTCTTAAATATATATACTGTACTGTGTAGTATAGTCGATGATAGCTACTTTTCTACTGCGTTAAATACTGTAAGAAGTGCAGGATTATAATTACAATTATGGGTTAGTTGAATACTGCAGGAGTGCAGGTAGGATACTGTTTTATAATGAGAAAGTAAGATCAGTGAGACTGCAGCACAGCTGCAAATTCGCAGCGATATCCAATTGAACATAGCAATTTTTATTTATTGCACAAAATACGTACTCTGTCCAAGTGTCGATGGCATGACTCTGTCCATCGACTGAGCTTGATTTTAATTCAAGGTAAATCAAAAATATCGCAAAGTCCCTGGCTCTACTATTTGTGATGTAATCTACGCGTCCATATACCACAGCTTATGCACTACTAATACGATATTCTAGGTATGCAGTAAATACTACAGTACTGTATACGCCTGGAAAAGTTAAAGTTAGTTCTCTGTATCCTAAAGTAAAATATCTCAAGTCTTCATCTGGAAACTGCCATCTCGCAGCGATATTACATTGAACATAGCGATTTTTTGCACAAAATACCAACTCTGTCCAAGTGTCGATGGCATGACTCTGTGTCCATCGACTGAGCTTGATTTTTAATTCAAGGTAAATCAAAAATATCGCAAAGTCCCCGGCTCTACTATTTGTGATGTACAGTAATCTACGCGTCCATATACCACAGCTTATGTATTACTAATACGATATTCTAGGTATACAGTAAATACTACAGTACTATTCTGTACTGTATACCCCTGGACAAGTTATAGTTAGTTCTCTGTATCCTAAAGTAAAATATCTCAAGTCTTCATCTGGAAACTGCAAACTCGCAGCGATATTACATTGAACATAGCGATTTTTTGCACAAAATACCAACTCTGTCCAAGTGTCGATGGCATGACTCTGTGTCTATCGACTGAGCTCGATAATTTTAATTTCAAGGTAAATCAAAAAAATATCGCAAAGTCCTTGCCTACTATTGGTGATGTAATGTACCCAGAGTCTACAGCATGTCTATAGGATAAGTAAAATATCTCAAGTCTTCATCTGCAAGCAATTCTATAAGTCAATATTGATTAAATCTATTAATCAACGAGTCCAATATTATAAGCTACACTCGTGTGTCCTAGAGACCCTTCTCTAATCAGGGTTTCAAGGGTGTCCTATCATTAATTTCTATTAATTATTAATGAAGTAAACGATGGGAACGGATACGACGTAGATTGGAGAGTGCCAGTATTGTACCCTATTACACTACATCATATTATACTGTACTGTATGCATTACTGAATTGTAAGGTGGACACTGTACCGGATGGGAGCTCTTGAAAGCAGCTAGTTGTACTCTGCAGATTAAGCTTGCAGCAACGTAAGAATCAGAGTAAGTAATTTATCGCGTAACTTTATAAGTACAGTGCTATAAGTAATGACTAAACTAAGGTAGAATAGCGGTGCACAATCGTCTCCATTTCATAGTTTAATTTCCTCCAGAGTTGGAGTTTTTGCATTCATGTTGCTTTCGAAAGAAGTGACTGCATGCACAAACAACTAAATGAATCGCTGTAGCTAAGGTAACCAATCAGTCTAGAATAAAAAAGCATAAGACCGAAATGCATAGCTCATTATATTTTTAATTATTTCCATTTAGGCTTAGCTCTACGATATTGACGTAATGCGCTAGCACAAAAATAATAACAACCAAAATCATGATTCGAAAGATAAAATTGCGAGCAAAGCAGAAACTGGTCGACAAAGCCAATTCGGTATGGGATAGAAATGCAAATATCAATGACTGCTTGCATTAGTTATCATTTGATGCGATGATAGGCGGAAGTACAAACTAGATTAAGTGCCTAGGCGACGGAATCGAAACTGTTGATCTTTGTAATCTGTCTCTGCTTTCGGTAGTTAATTGATAAAAGACACTCAAGTTGCCAGCTTTTCACAAAATATTTTTGTGGTGTCAGTCATCTTTTCAAAATTATAACTTGAATCAAGGGTGAAAAGATAACAATTTTGTTCTTATCCATATTGAAATGGAGATTGTAGATCAGTTGAATGCATTCCCCGAAGTAAAGTCTTTCTTGAATAATGGGTAATAAGATATTAATATTACAGTTATTATACATACTACTACAAGTTTAGGAAATAAATGCTCAATCCAAAAATAATCCGCCTAAATTAGAGATCGATAAGCGTATACATCCTGCTAACTTATACGTAATTGTGAGAATGGTTGGACTCATGGTATATCTGAATAAATTGCATCTTTCAAACTTTAGATTTCAAGCGTCTATTGAATGCAAGAAAGTACCTGTTATAGACAGTCATGATCTTGAATGGGCCTTTAACTTAACAAAGCAAAATATGCAATCCATGTAGGTATACAAATTTGTAGTTTTCACTCTCAAAGAGTGACATAAATTTGTGATATAATTTGATTATCATGAATTGTTTATGCATACACTTATATTTATACTTAATTGTTAAAATATTGTAAAGGATACTGTTAACTGCAATGATAAAAGGAGTCGTAGATAGCTTAATTCTTCTATGGTATAATTCTCGCAATCATGCAGACTTTTATTCATCTTTCGTCTATTTATTGCGGATATATGATATGTTTAACATCAAAAATTAGGTATATTACCAGTGAATGGGGCTGGGATGATAAAGAAAAAAAGGAAGAAATGTTTGACAAGAAAGGATGGTGGGTAATAAACAATAATAAATATGTACTCGTTTAGTAATGGTCTCATTGTAGCGATTAGTACGTTTTATGCTTGTAAAAGTAGCCATCCATATAAGATACCTTGCAAGAGAAATATTGTAGACAGTCGCTACTTTCACCTTGCAGGTATCTCATCGCCCGTAATGATCAAAATATTCCAATAGGAATGGTTAGCTTTAGATTTGATATAGAAGAAGGAGATGCTGTCGTTTATTGGTATGTAGTAGTCAATATTTTGAAAACTATAATGTATATATATATGTAGATTGCTGTTGGGCACTACTTACTTGTACCTGTATTAAGACTACATTTTTAAAAATTTGCATTGTCAATTAGCTATGAAATTCAGCTTTCGCAAAGTATTAGAGGCAAAGGGTTAGGAAAATATTTAATGAATATTCTGAAATTATTGGGAACTAGGTATGAGGAACGCTATAATTGCAATGTGAATTCATTTAAAAGTAATTACCAGGGACGTTAGTAATAACATAGTTGCTTTTACAAGAATGCTTGAATAGCTAAAACATTTATTATTAATGTAAATTTTTCTATTTCTACAATGTATAGATCAAAAATGGATAAAGTAATGCTAACCGTATTCAAACGTAAGTACAGTATAATGCTGAACTTAGCGTTATAAGTTTGAAGATGTCCATCATGAAGTTACTGCAAAACGGTATTATTAATTTAGTACAACATCAATTCTACTGTTGAAATATAGATAATGAGAGAGCATATCATTTTTTTACCAACGTTGTGGGGTAAGATATGATATTACGTTTAGCAGCTTGAAATTGAGTAAATGCTTTATTCGGAATCATCATGAAAGGCTACATTTTGCTTAATGTTTCTATACTCATTGCTGAGAGTAGGATGATCAAAGCGTAATACTAGTGCTAATTTTACATTTCCACAGTTTTCAGATTGATGAAATATCTCCAAGTAGATGCGATCCAGATAACGACGATAACTACTGCTATGAGATATTAAGCATTAACCTTACGGACGCAAAGTGACTAAAAGTAAAGTTATGAAGAATTTTAACATTTTTAAAATTATCCTACAGTATTTGAATGTATGTATTCATTTTTTAAAGTTGATTGCGTGTAATTAATGCTGTTAAGGAAATTAAAATTTCGGCATCAGGCGAACACCACGTCGAGGTCTAGTAATTCTTAAGCATGTGTGTTTTGTGTAATTTGTTCAACAGCCGATTAACTCGCCAAAGTATTTAGCCACGTGAGTATTATGCAACAGTTAGGGAAAGCTAGCAATTTAGTAAGGTGATCAATCACTGGGATTAAGTATCTTGGTAATTTCCGTTTATTAAAATTAGCATGACATGGAGTAGCTGGTGATCAACCTTTACCAGCAAATCTATTCAGGAAAGAACCGCTAAATTCTTGAATATACAACATTTTATTCATCTAGTAATACAGTAGAGATATCAAATGGCTTGGGTATAGGTAACATTCACATGAGCAAACATGCATCAATTTTGCCATTAATTCGTAATAATTTAATAAGAAAGGAGAACTATAAAAGCATTTTTCTACAGCTTTTTAAATCGGTGTATAAAGATTGTACAGGTAATTCCATATTTATAACTTAGGCGTGATACAGAATGATTTCCAATGACTAAAATTGAACTTTACTAAACTTAGCCTTAATATAAAAGGATGTCTGGGTTATTTAAGCTTCTCCATCTTCTTCGTCGATTTCACGCACATATAAAACATTATTACATCTAGAAAATAGATGCAAATACAATATTAAGACAAAAAATCCAAGGTTATCCAGTTGAACCGTATGATAACTCTATATATCGGCGTAATAACACAAACCTGATCAAAACCTCGCCCAAGTTGCCTGTAAGTGCTCCTTCCACATACTCTTCTGTATTTGCCAACTAAGCATATCGCGTAAATATAGATTAATTTACTAATCATCCAATTCAATTTACATTTCTACGTATAACCTTAACTTATGTTCTAAGAAAATTTAAGTTCACCAAATACCTGTAAATTCATGTAATTATCTACAGAAACCAGGAAGCCTTTATAATCCATACCCCATTTCAATTTGACTAGTACTGGCTTGCCAGTAAGACCATTTAAGAAGGGTTTAGGATTAATAGGAACGGTCTACAATCATTCAGAAAATAACCTTGCATCAAGTTCGTCAATCAATACTTTTCTTACTCTTTATCAAAGCATAACCTGTCATCTAGCAAGCTGACTGATGACTCAAATTCTAAGCATCCAATGATGACACTAATAAAATGTATGACCGCTTTTAGTGTACTGCATGTTATTAGATTCGAAAGCCTCTTCACTACAAGAGTATAATATTGTAGAGATTGAATTAACTGACATTGCAAATTATGGCCATTGCATAGCAGAACTATACCTTCAACACTGATCTACAGTTTATACAGCAACAATAAAATAATCTATTTAAATCATAGTGCAGCATCTATCAAGACTCTAGAATCATTTTAGGTAAATTTAAAGAGGTTTTTATCTCCGTTGCAATGTCATAGAGCCTCATTATTGGAGAAAGCCGACGAAATGTTCTCAATTCAAAGCATCGAAATCATGCTTACTGTGTACGATCGGTGTAGTGCTTATACACTACTTAGGCTATGGTACAAAATAGCATAACAAATTGCACAAGAAACGCTGGACAAGGACGCGCGTGCTGAATCGAAATTTGCAAACCTTGAACGCGTATGAGCATTCCATTTTTGAACTATTTTACCATTTCGATTACAATTATTTTACATTTAGACAATTTAAGAACGATTTATATATATCATACGGTAAATACATCAATTAAAAGCAAAAGGAAACGGCTTGCAAATGACTTACCGCCATGAGGAATCTCCAGACTGTATAGTAGTAGAGTGCTTAAAAAAAAACGCTGCTTTACCACAGTACAATCTAGGGACTAACCGTACAGTACAGTACTGTACACTGTACGGTATCCTACTGTACAGTACAGCATACTGTACTGTACTGTACGGTATCCTACTGTACAGTACAGTACAGTACTGTACACGGAAGTGTACAATATACTGTAGTACTGTACACTAAGTACTGTATGCACAGAACTAGAAGGAGACCCGGACTGGATTGATCACCCCCTCAGACAGACGGACTTTCTGACCAAATGATGCTGTCAATATCGAAAAGTGGTTGCTTAGTATGGAGCTTTCGTGTCTATTTTCGAAATCACTGGTACTAATTTAAATAACATCTGCGATCTTATATAACTGTTTCCAAGCTGAGATTAGTAATAGATAATAAAATTCAATGCAATATTACTTCATTTAGAAAAAAATCAGTCAATTGAAAATCGATTGTCCTCATACTAAAGTAATGTCATGATGAGGTGTTTGGCACAATATTTTAACGAGATGCAAACGTGTCTGTCCGTCCAAGAGTGATTCGAGTAGTACAGTATTATGTACACTGTACACTGTACAGTACTGTAACTGTAACGTTCAACACGCGTCAGTCTGGTACAAACGTACGCCACAGTATAGTACAATGGTTTAGTAGTACAGTATACTGTATTACAAAAGCATTTACTGTTCCATACTGTACTGTAGTGTAGTGGGCTGTATTCCGAGACGGTAGTGACTCATACACTGCATCTGAGAAGAGCTCTTCTTCAGACTGGATGCTTCTGTGCAAAAATAATGTCCCCTCTGTTTGTCCTAGCATGAGGAAATTTTATCCTGTACTGAGTCAATCTGCTTTCTTGACTTTATCGACATCACTTGAATGCAGTGGGTATAGTAACAATTCAATTGCTACAGGTGACATCAGTTTCTATCACAGTCGATGCCAACAGATAGAATGAATCAAGAAAGCAATGGGTTAACCATTTTCCTCCTGCAGGCCAGTAGACACGGCCATCTTCACTGAATACAGTAATATGCATTTTAGATGCCTGCTATGCGTTGCACAGTGCGGATGTTGACTGAAGTCTAATCAGCGCATTCGTGCTTTGAAAGATTCGATAACGCTAGTACACCATCATTGCTCACTGCACAGCTGAAGCGGATCAAAGCAGTATCTTTAGGTTTCTTAGGAAATGACTGCAGCTCACAATGCTTTTAGACTTCTATTACAGTATGATAGACTAAGGTGTTGTTGTACTATTCTACCAAAGTGTTTACCAATATTGATTTGCCTTTGATGCTCCTGCAGTCGTCGTGCATCATTACGATTAATCGGTTTGCTAACCAACCGAGGTGTTGGGGATTTGCAATGATAGAATGACAAATTCTGCACGTACAATATAGTACTTATACAGTATATTGACATCCTGTCTTTCGTACTGTACTCTGCACCACAGTACACTACTCAATTCAATTTCAGGGTGTTATAAAGCGATCAAAAGCAAAAATAGCCTTGTTGAAAGTACAGAATATATCAACACTTTCACCATAGTCTTGAGTAACAAGGTACAGTAGACTATCCCATGCCATACTTAAAGAGCCCATAGCGATCTATAGAGCTGCCGACGGATAAATCGTTCAACGAGCAAAATAGTCACATGTCCTCTTCGGAAGAAAACAATTGGTCGACTGGATCCTTTAAATAGGGTGACGACGACGACGACCAAGTTGGTCTTCCACTGCTGCCGGTGGAACTTGCAAACTTATCATCAGGATGCAGAGTTGCTCTGGCAGCTCCTAACCCTAACATTAGCAGGGTTAGCCAATTCTGGTTTGTGTTTTTTTAAGCTAGTTTTTGTCACATTAAATACATAAAACTAGTGAGGAAAGACCGTCGTCGATGTGCTGGCTTGAAGCGGTTTTGCAAGCGCTTGGTCGATCGATTTCAAGTTATACGAGGCTAATCAGCGTACAACAAGTTCCGTAAGCAATCTTCTGATCGACTTACACGTTCTTGTTAAGGAGTTCGCTCCGACTATGATTGCTGATTAGCTGGAAGGTTGCGAGCCGTTCAGCACGTTGCGAGATAATAACTGGAGGCATTGCGTTTGGCTTAGCTTTTGGAGTCTACAAAGTTGAGCAGCAATGATGTCTTCCAACAAACCAAATTATTAGCTGTAACTTTGCTGAATTGTAGTTGCTACTCTTTCATGCAGTAGCAATGTCAATCCAGGGATTGACTACAAGGACGAATGGGCCAAGATCTTTTTCATTTAGTAAGTTTGTATGCTTCTGTGGTTGTGTTGTTAATTCTTTGCACCCAAGTATTTAGCATGGATTAATGATTGACTATTAATCGTGAACTGTTTCTGTTCTAGAGGAGTGCCTAGTTTGCAATCAACATGCTGCATAATGGTTAATACTGGATAGAACAAGTCAAAAATTTCTTCCGGACAAGTAATGGAATAAAATTACTACTGCCATGTGTAAATTTAAAAAATATGCGTCTTTCGATAAACGCTCGATTTATGCCACTGAGTTGAATTTGTTTGTATGTCTATAACGTTTTCTCTTTAGTAGTACCTGTCTATAATGTCAGGACTAAAGACTTTCCCATTGGAATAGATCGATACTCGGCGATCCCCTTCGATCCGATTGGAATAGTAACTGATGAGGTTTTATAATATTTTTGCAGTATCAGCTTTGTTTTACGTTTGAAAAATTGATAATGTGTAACGGTTGGAAGGTGATCAATTGACAGGGATTTTGCATGCATTCAGTGTAGCAATACTGAAATTTACAGTTCATTCACGGTGTAAAATTCCATAATGCGATGTAGCAAAGTGCTAAATAGTGCTATGCAATGATTAAATTTGTAAAGTATCCTTAGTTTAACCTTTGCTAGGCGACAGACTACTGTACATTGTACAAGCGCAAAAACGATCGCCTTAGGTTTTATTATTTTGCCATCGAAACAAGGTGGTTTAGTATTTCTTATGTCGAAATTTATAACAAGCAGTATTTAGTGCATAACCATCAAAGAGCTGGACATTATGGTTTCTGCGTGGTAATGAGCAGTCAGAGACTGCACGAAAAAAATGAGGTATGCAGCAGAGTATGACTGCCACGGGCTCCCATTTCATATTCTGGTATGCAGTGGCAGTAATGGAAAGAACTGCAACAGCTTTTATTATATTTCAAAAGTGCCTGTTTACGGTTCCGTTAACAAACGTACACTATGTACAATAATGCACCATGGATGGACCTGTTAAAATCTTTTTTATTTGCAAATAAAAATTTAGCCTTCAGAAATAACTTAATTGAAAATATCTATTACTTATACTGGTCTGACATTACTAACAGACATCGATCGCACAGTGTGCCAGCTTGCGTCGATGTTAGTTTCCAACATCTTGCACACTTTATTCCAGTGGCTTTATGTACTTGCACTTGGATCGTTTCTTTTTGTAGATTTAAATTGTTGTTGTTAATGGCTAAATTGAATGATAACAGTTAGAACTAGAGTGAATATGTAGATCAAAAAGTTTATTAATTACTGTATGATAATAAAGTAGAATGGTGTGAAAGAAATCCTTTAACGGACCTGAATCAATCAAGTAGCCATCTTTTATGGCTTCTTCATGACTTTCCGAAACCTCGGATTGAACTGCTCTTTCCAATGTTGTTTCTGATGTTGCAAACAATTCATTCAAAGGGGAGTAGTGATTTCCAACTTCGCTTGCCGATTTATTACATGCCTGCGATAAATGTTATCCACATTGATGTCGTTAAATTACATCGACAGCTCCAATTTTGCTAAAATTGGCCATTAAATGAGGTATTGCTAAACGTACCTCTAGTATATTGATAACTTGTTCGGATGATTTAACTAATACGTGACCTTCGCGGGAGGTTATATTTGCACGGTATAAACCTTTTTTAACGATATCTCGAATTTCTAAATAAAATGACCATCTGCTGGCTAAATCATCATTTCTCCACTGATCGCAAATTTGGTAAGGTTGACTTCTGAAAACACTCGAGACAAATCCACCTAAAAATATCGTAATAATAGCGCTTACTAAAAATCGCTGCCAACGTAAGCATGATGCCTTTCTTTACGTGAGAACGCGTTTAAATCATGATAATAACCAATGTAGTCCAACTACATAAATGTAAAGTAACTATACTTGGGTGCTAAGTTGCAGACTGTGGAGCAGTAACGAACTACATAGAATGTAATAATTTTCGTGGGTTTATAGTAAAACTTACTCGGTGCAAAAGTACAAATTTCTTCCGCTAAATGAGGCGTAACTGGTCCTATTGCCCGAGTTAGGACATCAAGAATATGAAATAAACTGGTCTGAGCAGACCTACGAAGGATACCATTCGAACTTTCTGCATATAACCTAAATGAAGTGAATAGATGTTAGTACAATTGGAGACGGATTGAGTTCCATTTACTGGCAATCGTTTACCGATCTTTGATTGCTTCAAAATAAGTTGCTAGGTCTGTATTTACAAAGTTCATGATGTGCCTGGTAGCAGGCGCAAATTGCATGTTGTCGTACGAGGAAATGGTCTGAAAGGAATGCATTACGAGGATTACAGGACTAGTACTGTATTGGGCGAATGTCGGAAATAAAACAGCGACGAGACACTGAGAAAAAGATCGAAATGCACTAAGCGAATCTTACATCTTCATAGAATTTCAATGTCCGATGCAACACGTACTGATCGATTTCTAACATCTGGTTATGCTCCACTTCATTAGAAGCTATGTTAAAATCGTAAAGATTGCCTAAAAGGAATCTAGCTGAGTTTCGCACCTATCATGTATGAACAGTTTATTCAGTTTAATTTAAAATCTTTGTATTTTACAGGGAACGCACAAATTTTAAGAATCCTTACCTTTCGTAGTGATTCTCCAAATCGTTCTAATATACTATTACTACATGATAAATCAGCCGCGTAGCCTGAAGCTGCAACCCACAATCTTAGAACATCAGCTCCTAAGCCGACCTTTTTCTGGTCGCATAACAAAATTTTTAGAAAGGTATCAATCATTGTTGATTGTAATGCATACTGGAAATAGCATTGCAATTTACGAGCTGCAGAATTATTTCCAGACCTTAGTGCCAGTGATAGCTTCATCTGGATAAACAATATTTCCTAATGATTTCGACATTTTTCTGTTATTCTCATCCATGACGAAGCCATGAGTCAATATACCCCTTATAAAATCCATGATAAATAAAAGGTATCATAGATGCTCTCGTTCTATTGCTGTCTTTACATTATCTTTGAAACTTACTTGTATGGAGCTTTCGATTGTGTAACTGTACTAGTTATGAGAGAGGAATGAAACCAGCCGCGATGTTGATCCGTGCCCTCAACATAAAGATCGGCTACCCCATCCTGGTCTAATACGTAATTGTACACTTAATTTCATACTAGCATTAATAATACAAAATTACTTTTCAATTTATTAACCTTTCATAACAGTTGCCCAAGAGGTACCACTATCAAACCAGACATCCATTGTGTCTTCACCACGGCGAAATTTCGCAGGAGAAGTATAATGCTGTAATTAAAACACGCAAGCAATTACTTATTGTACTTTCTATAACTTGAGCATCATTTAATAGGGAAAATCTTTTTGCATGAGTACTTTCATTGCAAGTTCAATGGGAAACAGCTTTTCCATAGGCAAATTCCACCAACAGTTACTACCATACTCTCTGACCAGTTTGGTTATATGGGCTATGCTATCACTAGAAATAGAAAAAAATTTATATAAACTTCTTGCAATAGAACTGACAGGGCAAGAAATTTTGCTCAATTACTCATCAATTAATGGCTCATCCGTCAATTTATGATAAAATACTGGAATTGGTACTCCCCAATAGCGCTGACGAGATATACACCAATCGTGATTCTCTATCATGGATAAAAATCGGTTTCGGGACGGCTCAGGATACATCTTAAGACTGAATATATTTGCCTAGTGGACGCAATGAATTGATTATCAGAACAGTATTTCAGTTTGAAACGCAATCGGACAAGTCTGCGGTATGCCGTTTATCGTACTTAGTGATCTGTTGTTATTCAATATACTCGTATGTATAACTTATTGTCCTACCTTAGCTTGTTGCATGAGACCGCTAGTCATTGTAAACCATTGCTTCGTTGCACGTAAAATAACTGGTTTTTTCGTCCGCCAGTCATGAGGATATCGATGAACATAGTCACTTTCATGAAGTAAATTGCCACTATCGCGCAATAATTCAAGGGCTAATTCATAAGTTAAGGTAAAAGATAGCTATATTAATTTTGGGGCATCTGTTTAATTTATAATGATGACTTTGATGCCTTAATAGTTTATGCTAAATACAATTTGCAAGTGGTTTACCGGCATTGTTACCATCACCCAAAACATATTTTCCTTCCAATTCTGAACCAGCATCTTCTGTATATAAGCCATCTTTATCAACCGCACAATCCTAATGCAGATAGAAATCATAAATATTTTGCGTTATCGACGTACAAAATTATATCTTCTTTGAAGGTTATCCGCATTAGATTAGTACCAGTGAAAGCTCGTATATTCGGCTGATGTTGTAATCATCAATACCATGTGCTGGAGCTGTATGAACAAGACCTGTTCCAGATTCCTTCGTAACGTGAATTCCAGGTAGTAATGGTGATATTTTATCTCTATATAATGGATGACCACAAACCATACCATCTAATTCCTGGCCTATATTTGACAAAAACCGCTGTTATCAAATCGACTACGTAATGCACAATTCACAGACATTATTTCATTTCTGATCGAATAACATATTTGCGAAATACTTTTACATTGAAGCATACCAGTTAATTCTAATTGAACCGTAAGCTTCGTATTTAAAATATCTTCAACTTTTGGTAATAAGTCAGTACAGACACAGTAAACTTCAGCAGTTTTTGGATTTTCTGCAAAGCAATATCTAAATAGATGGATGGCAGTCCATTTGTAAATAATCTAGTTGGTACTTTGCTTGTAAGCAAGTTAGTAGGTGTATCAGAAAACATAAACTATATTGTACTTGAGAGATGGATGGTAACAAACAGCTTCATTGAAGGGTATTGTCCATGGAGTTGTTGTCCATACAAGGGCATAGGTTAAGTTTGCTGTAGACATATATCGATATCCGGCATCAGAGAATATAAAACTTAATAGCAAAGATATTGGCTAGATCACACTAAAAGCTTTATTTATAACTAAGAAACGCTTTACCATCAATTCCAAAAACGCCACCAGGAAGGGTATTTACAGGAAATTTTACGTAAACCGCACGACTGTAAAAGAATAAATGCAATTGTTATCTCGCTTGAAAACGTTACAACAAGTTAAGCCTAACCTAAGGCACTTGCTATCAAATTTATAATAATCCATAGCTAAAATAAAAAATTCCCAAGTGTTGGTTAAGAGTCTTACACTGACCTAGTATAATCCTTATATTCAAGTTCAGCTTCAGCTAGGGCAGTCCTAAAGTTACGATACCAAAAGAAATAACAAATTCAACATTTTAGTCAGAATGTTCATATATTAAAACATTGTTAACTTTAATATCTCACTAACTTGGATGAAGGAGACCAAAACACAGGTTTATAACCTCTATAAATATAACCCTATTAAAGCAAGAATAAACTAATAGCTTAATAACTGCATATAACTTAAGTATGTGAGAATTTAGCTACAAGGCAGTTGATATCTTACTTTTTTGTACATTTCGTAAAAGACCTGTAGTTGATTAGCTTCATAATCTTTATCAGTTGTTTTATATACATCGTTCCTAAAGAGCAACGGGTTTATATATCATACCATTACGAATGCTTGTAATAATACGCCATTATACTCGTATATAGAAACATAAATTTCTAACCAGTTTGCCATCACTCCCCATCGTTTGAAAGATTTCATTTGTTCCTCGATAGTAGCTTCAGCAAAGGCTTTCGCTACGAAATGACATGTAAGAGAGTATTTATCAGATAATTTACGTTAAGGAGCAGATTAGCTAGTTTAAAAGCTGCCAATATTTTGTCATTAATATAAGTTAAACGATAATTTGTTTACCAGTTTCTCTTATCTGTATTGCGGGCATTTTGTTATTATCATAGTTATCTCCTTTCAATGCCTAGCAAATAAATTATATATTGATACGTTTATATGAATATTGTTTAGCGTTCCTTACAAATACTACGTCCTGAAATGATCTTAAAATTGAATCATAACATTACAGTAAAGTAATAGATAGCTGTAATGAAGTTTTGTAAGCCACCCAATGACTCCAAATACCTTTAGTTCGATTGGGAGACCATGACAATCCCATCCTGGTTTATAATGTACTTTATAGCCTTGTAATACTTTATGCCTGTTAATAATATCCTTGAGTACCTATCATTAATGTATAAGCCATCTAACATTTATACTATGTAGAAATTTCCGATATTACGCTAAAAGCGAATTTATTGGATCCTTGAATTACGATCCATTGCAACAAGGTTAATAAGCTACGAGTTATCAGAAGGAAAAGCGCATCAATTTCAATTTGTGCTTTATTATGACTAAATGACTTGAAGATATGGTTGGAATTAGCACAATTTATAATATTGAGTGAGCGGTTAGCCACGTAAAGGAATGCTATTTCCGCTATGTTATATCCTGTATCTTGGGAGATCGTACCCGACGCGACAATAGTTGTCCATGATGTTCTACAGTATGTAAACTGTACCATGAGTAGCTACGAGTGCATTTCCACGATTACAGCTTAATCTCATACCTTATTGAGTAAGTGTCCCATATGCAAGTCTCCATTAGCGTAAGGCGGTCCATCATGAAGAGAGAATTCTTTCTGAGTTTCTCGTTGTCGCTGCCATTCATATAAGCTATCAAAGCCGGTAGACTACAAGCAATATTACATATGTCAAAGATTCAATTATTACTAAGTGTTTTAGCTATTATTATGTCCACCTAATATCATTAAAAGCATCGTTGCAGCACCAAGAGGCAAATGGCATTACAATAAATCGATATCAATGCAAACATCAGTACTTATCATCGTTAATTTAAAATCAATCACAGCAATAGCTTGCATGATGCAATTTAACGAGGATTCATCCATTGCAAGCCTAGAGCATGCAATACAGCATCTTATTGTAATAACATAAAACTGATGCGAAACAGTTATCCAGGAGAAAGCCTAAAACATGATCAGATCTAATCCATAGCCATAGTAGAATGTATACTGTGTAAAGTCTTGCAGTTCTTCGTAAATAGTGTACATACTACGTCTATGATCGTCCATAAGCAAACCAGATATAAGCAAACTATGAAAGCAGTCTAAAGGTGAAATGGTAATTGAACACCTGGACTCACCTCTTGTATTTCCAAATCGCGAAAAGCAGCATTAGCTCGTAATGGAAACAACGTTTGCGGTAGATTTAAATTATCTGCATATGCCTTTTTGGAAAGTGGTCTTAAAATGGGAATATGGCTGGTGAGAAGGCTATTTTTGTGCACACATAAGCGAATAAACCTCGAGCTCGCCATACTGCATTGCAGGTGGTTCTTGATGAGCTTGCTATCCGTTGAAAGATAGTATACTATCATAGACTAGAGTGTAATTGCATAGTAAATGCCCTTTGTCCATTACGGATTTCTATACAAGTAGCCATGAGCAAGTGGGAACGGATCGCTTCCTCGATACCGTACTGGCTATCAAACTGCAACCTTTACAATTCATGACGGTATGCTATACTGTATGCTGTACAATATGACCTATATTATACACAATATAGCACACTCTTATAGGCGTAGTGTTTGTTGGTTACCGTTACTACCGAGGATCCACATAGCTCGGCTATGGCCATTCGTTGCTCGAAGCAGCCTCCGCTCGGAAAGAGGTCTAAATTAACCTATGTAGATATCCTGTAAACGATTTATTGACCTAGCAAAGAAGATATTAGGTAGTTGAATAAGATTATCACGTTCTGCAGCACTTTCTGTACAAGTGGTTACTTCCTCGCGATCATTTTAGACTCTAAAGTTGGCAAAATCAACGGAAATACAAGAAAAATAAATACAATAAGGTAGCTAGCTGTTGCAGCCATGCAATGTTTTGTAGTACTATATTTGCAACGCAAACTATTCGCACATTACATATTACATTGCACATCTTATTAGAAAAGAAAGAATTGCGACGTTGCATCCTTAGACTGAGCTAATAACGACTAAATTATAGCATAAAGTGATGTATGAATTACTGTAAAATCAATAGCAATACCTTATGTAATCGAAATCTACAGACTACAACTCAATCTAAAAACGGATTGCTGAATTTATTTAAGATGCAAACAAAAATCAAGCTGCATTCGTCGCCATAATTGGTTTTAATCTTTGGCGTTAGCTATCGAAACTTATTTCTATGGGGTATTGTTACGTCCTGAAAAATTAATATTGGCAAAGCTTTCATTTATATCAAAAAGGATAAAGTAGTTGACCGTAATCATGGCTCAAATTAAACATGCCATCGAATCATTGTGTACCGTACTCAATTTTAATCGTCAATGCGCTATCCAAGCTGAATCATTCAGACAAGCAAAATTCGACCGACATGAGCAGGTTAGTGCTCTTAAGATTTTTTTACTTTATTGATAAATAGGATTCCAGTAAATTGATTAATATAAGCTATGACCGGTGTTTGCCGCCTCTCAGACAAGGACATTCTGGCTTCTACTATTTGATTCGATATGTTACAGCAAGTACCTGCAAGTTATGCCAGAAGCTCATTTATCAGATGGTATATAATACAATCGTACAACTCATAGAACGTCCGATAATTATAATTTATCCACTTGCTTACTAATTGTAGATGTAATCAATTATAACCTACTTTTCATCAACTTCTGTATTCGCCTACACTCTAAATTTTTTAATTATCGTTTTCTAAAATCGACATTTTAATACGATATTACGAGTATTAATAAACATGACTAGTATTAACTATGTAGCTAATTAGTCTACTGTAGTTCCATATTCTATTGCTCAATGTTAGATACTATTTACAAATTTAGTTTTGAGTTGTTACAAACTCGATTTAACAGTATCATCAAATCTACTCGAATACCCTAATACAAAGAATATAACTTTCTAGACGTAACATTAAAATATTTCTATGATTTGTAATTTTTATAGTAACTTTGAACCTTTTTGAATGTAAACACTTTTTACCCATTTCAGAACAGATTGTTGTATATGTAAAGCACTACTTATATAGCTTTGGATATGGAGTTGCAAGCTTCTATCAATTGCCAAATAATATGAGCTATGGGAGTCGGTACGTAAATAATAAATTTACATTGATACTAGTGTGACTATGTTCAGTAGGGAAATATTGTCGATCTTGTCTTAAAATATAAGCATTATCTTATTTTTGTTATCTCTGTTACATTCTCATATGCCTACATATACTCTATTAGAGAATTGCTACTAGCCTTCTCTTGGTTACTGGCAAAACGAAATATCATTGAGAGCTACATCCATAATATTGAGGATATTTTGTCTATTAGAGTTATCGATGAGGTATACCTAACGCGTGTAAATGACAAATAAGTGTAAATGGAGCTTCAAAAATAATTTGTAAAATTTGGACAGCAACGTATTTATCCAAGGTTACAGATATGATATTATAGATTAAAGCTATGTTTCAAAATGAGATCTATTAATCTTAATAGAAGGGCTGCTTACAGGAGAAATCATCCGATAAAAATTCTTCAAGAGTCGAATATCCAACGCTATCAGTCGACAATGACAGCGATAATGTAAAATAAATGTTTATTTAAAGATTCAACTCCTATTGCATTTTCTATCATGGCTCCATACTGTACGCTTAAAACTTTAAATAATCCATTTCAAGATTATCGATCGTGCAAAGAATCTGCTTTGGCAGTATGGGAGGCTAAATCATAAATTAAAGACCTTACTAAGTAGTGAGAAAGAACAAATTCGTATCATGCATAAGGTAATTTATTAAGAGTATCTCCTATTTTCGTTGGCAATATTCACTAATCTAATATTTGGATTTATAAGGAAGGTTTGCTTTAAAACATAGCTAATACAGCATAATTCTACAATAGCTTCACATTGGTACGTGGGATACTCAATCTGCTGTGCTGCCTGATTGTAGCCATTTATCCAGTCTAGAGTGCTATTTATTAGCAAATCCAAAGGATTTTCAAAAGGTTTGATAGTGACAAGTTACCGATCAGTTGTATTGTTAGGACCTTACAAGTTGTAACCCTCTAGGAAGTTATAAGTTTTAATTTTGGAGGATACATTTCAAAAAAATCTATTCGTTTACCTGATTTATAATTCCTCTAGTTTTAGCGTAATGCCTTTGGTCTTAAAGTCAGTTTTTAATGATATTGCGATAGTAGTATGTCTGTCTAATTCGAGATCTATCTCTATAGTTACAGGGATTACTCGATCAGAGGATAACTTATCTATCTGCATTGGCAAGTTGGATAGGGGAAAAAGATTTATTTTGGAAATGGATGGTAAGATTACCGCTCTAAAATCCTTAAACAGGATTGCTACGATTAATTTGCTTGTTTTTAATTGGTTATAGGAAAGTGTACTTGAAGAGAAATTCAAAGATTCATCAACTAATGATCTCAGTGAGGTCAAAAAGCCACAGAAAGAATCCACGTATCCTTAAATACTGTTGATGTTTTACATAAATTAATTTATTGAATCTACTTGCATTATCTAAGTGCTCATTACGTAATGGTATAGGAAAGAATCACAATTAACAGATTCGATCGCTGTTGCATAAACCTGGCTGCTGTTATCTTTAACCAAATTTTCTATCAAAATCAGTATTACGAAAGATTTAGTAGCTATTAACAAATTATTATTGGAAAAGATTGAAAACAATACCCAATATTTGAGTAGAATTTCCGTTTCAGACGATCCGGAAAAATCTTCTAGATACGCTCAATTACGATCAGCGATGGCATCTCGCTACTGTCAATCAACTAATCAAATGAAAGGTAACCGAAAGCCATACTTGAATATTGTGCGATGTTAATTTCAGTAGTTGTGCGTTTATTCTCATTTGCGTGGATTTTAATGAACTACCCTCAATATTTTATTCTACCATGAGTAGTGCATTCCGATGTAAATAAGCAAGCAAATCAATATATATTAATCAAGAAATCTCAAAAGAACGTGAACCATTTGAGTAATCCTGAGGAAACTATGAAGTATCCTATTGCTGATGTAATAGAACAATTGAATGAAGCTACTAACCAATTAAAAACGAATTTAATGATAGCTAGAGAAAAATATAAAATTTTAATGGATGACCTGTTAAGTAATTCTACTGGTATCTTACGATTAGATCAAGCTAGAAGTAAGAGAAAACTATAATGTCATCATATAGCTACAAATTTTTATAATATCAAGATACTTGATGACGATAAATTTATTGAAGGAGGAATGATTATCAAGGATAAATCCACCTACTGTNNATATGTAACTAATTTNA
>NW_002060948.1:5923230-5925991 GCF_000150275.1 Trichoplax adhaerens
CATCTCTTTATTCGCGCTTTTTCACGCTACTTTCAATGTCTAATTTCTTCCTACTCATTCTGATTCTTTACCATTTAAAGGCTAACTACTATACGATGAGATACTTTTTGGCTGATTTAGTTAGTCAGCCAGTCAATGTTGTTAGAGTTATAATATTAAAATCATTCGAAAACAGAGTCTTAAGAATAGTCTCAAAGAAGGAATCCAGTAGCGAATACAAGTCGTATATTTTGCAAAGAATGGCCAATGAATTGAATTCTACAACATGGTGTAATTCAATGCGGGCGTATCCATCACTCCCTCAGTTTATTCTATCGAAAAAATACGCGCAATCCTTCAGTGTGTGCCACCCAAATTCGATTGGATTGGACAAGGTATAATTTCTAGCCTGGAGCATCTTATCCAATGTAGTCCATTGGATAAGATACAGAAATGGAAAAAATTCGGATTATCCTAAAGCTTGATGAACTCCAGTGAAAATTTCTTTGACACGAAGAGAGTAAAACTGCATGTAGTGTACTGTAGACTCGTACAGTACGTTGGTACGGACAGTGAAATAAATGATAAGGTAGTCCAGTATAGAGATTTATATTGACCGTGTCCGTTAAATAGGAACTTTCTTCTTCAGTCTTGGGTGAACGAGGAGGGTACGGTACAGTACCCATTGGAATCGATACGCAAGATAAGGGGCTGACGCCTGACCACAAACACTTCACAACAGTCTATTATTATCATGCAGGTCAGAGAGAAATGTCATTGACGTCCGATAGGTGACACACAACGATACGCTGACTTGGATGAGTGACCAATCCACTTCAACTCGAAAATGTGACTCTCTATTGGACAGTACTTACAGTCTATACAGGGCGAGTATCAAGACCTTCCCATAGGCCTGACCACGAACACTTCACTACAGTCTATTATTATCATGCAGGTCAGAGAGAAATGTCATTGACGTCCGATAGGTGTCATTGGAATCGATACGCAAGATAAGGGGCTGACACCTGACCACAAACACTTCACTACAGTCTATTATTATCATGCAGGTCAGAGAGAAATGTCATTGAGGTCCGATAGGTGACACACAACGATACGCTGACTTGGATGAGTGACCAGTCCACTTCAACTCGAAAATGTGACTCTCTATTGGACAGTACGTACAGTCTATACAGGGCGAGTATCAAGACCTTCCCATAGGCCTGACCACGAACACTTCACTACAGTCTATTATTATCATGCAGGTCAGAGAGAAATGTCATTGATGTCCGATAGGTGACACACAACGATACGCTGACTTGGATGTGTGACCAGTCCACTTCAATTCGAAAATGTGACTCCCTATTGGACACTGGACAGTACGTACAGTCCATACAGGGCGAGTATCAAGACCTTCCCACAGGCCTGACCACGAACACTTCACTGCAGTCTACTATTATCATGCATAGGTAACACACAACGATACGCTGACTTGGATGAGTGACCAGTCCACTTCAACTCGAAAATGTGACTCGCTATTGGACAGTACGTACAGTCTATACAGGGCGAGTATCAAGACCTTCCCACAGGCCTGACCACGAACACTTCACTACAGTCTATTATTATCATGCAGGTCAGAGAGAAATGTCATTGATGTCCGATAGGTGACACATAACGATACGCTGACTTGGATGTGTGACCAGTCCACTTCAACTCGAAAATGTGACTCCCTATTGGACACTGGACAGCACGTACAGTCCATACAGGGCGAGTATCAAGACCTCACTTGGACTGGACGATACTGTAATGTACTGTACAGTACAGTACTGTAATGCCGAGTCTCCTTACTGCCTTAAATGTGTACAGTACAGTATACTATATACTGTACAGTACAGTACTGTATACATGTACTGTATATGGCATACTGTACAGTACAGTATATACGTACATTGTACTGTACACTACTGTACTGTACTCCAGTACAGTGTATTAAGGCCGTGGATCGGTGTCAATCAGCTCAATGCTCATCGATCTTTGTTAGCCAATTGCCTGCAATTCACTGTACATTTCAAAGGCCTTTTTACCTATTTTGCTGGCTTTTACTTCATAGTGTATGTGGCAAAAGAAGTGAATTATATTAATCAGCAGATTCTAGTGATTATACGTACCATTAACGACACATTAATGGCTTCCCCAAAGAAATTTACCGGTGTTTCTTCTTTGGCTCCTCCACCTATGAAATTTTTTGCAACATGGGAAGTCGATCGTGCTCAACCCAATTGTGTTCCAAGGTAATTACTTGCAATAACCCAGTTTCAATGGCAAATTTGTTCATTTCACTAATATGATTTACCTATTTATTGGCCTTGACACTCTATAAACTGTAATAGGAGTGATATAGTCGTACTATCCTTCGTATTAAATTAGGACAGAAATGATTTACTACCTTCTTCAAAATGACTACAAGTAATGTGCAATCGATTGTATCAGCCATGATTTAAATGCTATAGTACAAATATTGAATTGTTGCAAAATAGCAATTTCCGAACAGATTGCAAAAGATTTAATTAATATAGTATTGTTATTATTCAAGTTGTCTTTCACCTTGGCCTCCAATATCTTCATTATGAATCGTTAAAATGCTAATCTAGATCACAAAATTCGTAACATAATATTATTCGATAATAATCCATCAAAGCGATTATCGTGTCTAGTGCTTACTGGATCGACATACAGTACTCGGATACTGTAATAATAGAAAGAGAGTATTTACTCTTGCCTATGA
>NW_002060948.1:5926041-5978658 GCF_000150275.1 Trichoplax adhaerens
GAACTATCATCGAGTTGAGGAAAGCCTACCCTTGGCAGGCTCAAGTCTGAACTTGTAGGCAACGCTTGGTTGTAGTCAATTCATCGAACCAAATGGATTGAACAACTGTAGACTGTAGAGATGATCCTTGACTAGATTCTTGTTCGAGCTCATTATTGCTCTACGATTCTGAATTCTGTAACAATAAAAAGCATTCTATTTGCTTTAGTCAATGATTTGGTAAGTATTCGATAAGATGGAATGGAACAGTTGTGAAATACATTTATTACAACAAGATTAGTCAATATCGTCATTTTTCAACTTCAGTACCAAATGAAATCTATCCATCAAGGAATGACGCTATGATCGGCATAGGCTACAAATAACCATTGCTTCAATCCATAAATTAAACTCATAATAAGTAAGATGAATTATGAACGAGTAAACTGCTCGGTCAATGACCGGGTGTTGGGCGTTATGAAGTGGGTGAAAATGCTTCGCGAAGTACGAGACTGCAAGCGAGCTGTTGGCGGTTTTCCGCTAAGTGATGGCCAGCTTGGCGTTCGCGATGTTGTTTTAATCTCCTATATCTTGAAGTTTGCGATGAACGACGGACAGTGAGCTTGGCGTTCGCGATGTTGTTTTAATCTCCTATATCTTGGAGTTTGCGATGAACGACGGACAGTGAGCTTTGCGTTGGCGATGGAATTGTTTTCTTTTCTGACCATGCCTTTTCCGTATTCTCCATCTTAATCGATAAATACAATAATAATTATGATCGATTTATTTCGACTCGACTATAACATTCAACATTATATTATCAACAACGCTGTTATGGACTAGAATACTGTATAGTTTTGACATTACAAGTCAGTTGTATTTTCTACATTGCACGCGGGCATTGTACTGTATACGTTGGCCGTTTGGCATATACTGTCCAGCAGAAAGTCTTTTATAGTTAGTTATTTTTCCTATTACAGTAGCCTACAACGACCAGATGCCATTAAAATGCAAATAGACTATTTTTCTTATTCAGCTTCTTTTGAGCGTTAGATGTCAATGAAATTTTTCTCCATTTCCTTTTCTAATTTATGACCAGTATGGGGTAAGAGCTGAGACCTAAGCTACCCTTGGTTGTCTACCCTCATCTTGGGCCAAGCAAAAGTAAGAGACTGCAGCCTGCTTAAAACTATTGCTAACAGCTCCAACCCATTCACTAATAAAACCGCGATTTTTTCGCCAAGATGTAACATCCTTGACACCATTATTTCCATTAGGACAAGTGTTTTAATCTTTCAATTTACCCTTGGAATCTCTATCTCCCTATAGAATTTATTTTTTTTTACACCAAGTTTTGAGTGTAAAATATTATATTTCATGCAACTTGGATTTTTGATAATAAAATGTTGAGGATTGCGGATACTTTTACTCCTTATTATATACTTAATTATACCTATTAAAATCAAAATTTTTAACAATTATTTTATGGAATATATCTTGGGAAATATGAAATGATCATGAGTCTGGGGCATAGAAGTGAAGTAAGCTTTATGTACAATCCAGTTGTATCAAATTCATATCCATTGCATTATTTTATCTTCCAGAACAAGTGGCATTGAAAGTAAAACAAATGTCCTTTTTAAGGTTAAGGACCTGTAGTGATTTCAGCTGATTACAGCAGTTTTTAGGCTAACAACCCGTACACTACAGGACCGTGCCTTACGTCCAATTATATAATAGCTGGCGAGCAGCCAGCTACTAAGGATTGGTAATGAAATTACTCTACCATGTTTAAAAATGAGTTTTCGTTTGAATTTATTATGTGATGACGATTCACGACTCAATACTCTAAACCAAGACTGCGGCAAATAATTTCATCTATACAATTGTTAGTGACGCGTGCAAGGCACTTAATTTTCACATAGAAAGGGTAGTCGCACGATAAACTATAATTAGTTTCTTTTATACGTAATTCAATAGCTAAACAAGTTAAACATCTTAGGTTCGGTTAAAACAGTACGAGTAATCTTGCATCATCTTCATGGCTATTATACAAGGCTCAAATAAACTTGAAGAAAAATAGGAGAATAAACATAGGTCAACTGCTTACGTCCTCCAGGCACTATCAAGTGCCACAATTAAACCGAAAAGTTGTATTAAAATTACTTTTGGCCGATCATTAGTTATAGTTCATTCCACTTATGTCTTTTAGTAATCGCTGAATAATAATCAATATAAATATATGTTTAATTAAAATACCTCAGTACAATACTCTACTTTGTACTAGTAAAATTTACACTTGCATAAAAGAAATTCTCGCTTTGCTTAAGGGCAGGTACACTTACCGGTCGAGTTGAAACATTGGTGTCGCAGGCTAATATCCTTATTGGTATCCTGCAATACATTATACAACTGTGCATGCAGTAATACAAGAAAAACAGGTAAAGGGCATCAACTATGCCAGTGCCACTACAAGCAAATACCATGAAACTTTTTGTTAATTGAAAGGTGGGATGCAGTGTCAAAACTCAAACGAGTCATCCGAAGACTAAATATTTCATTCTTGCTAATGCTACGCCGTAAAGAACTAATCCAACAATAAACGTTATAGTGGTTAGAAGCGAAATCACCAGACGTGACTTTGCCTATCACAAGCAGTATAATCAATAGTTTTAAGAATTCAAAAGCAGAAAAATAAATAGTTTTAAGAAATTCAAAAGCAAACAAATAAATACTTTCGATTTTGAGCTAGCTAAACTTAATGAGATTTAATGCTATCATTGTTCAACGACCAAACGACGACCGGCTAAAAATATAAAAATTGCATATATTCAGTGATATGTCGCCAGCGTCTAACGATCAAATGCCACTGGTCGTTCTCTTACAGGTTTTGTACAGAAAGGGCATTACTTGTAGCAGTGAAACGCCAATCACGTAAAAGTAGCTTAAATTGTAAGGTCAGTTCTAAATTTTCGTGTCAACTATTCATAATTCGCAATTCTACTGAAAGTGTCATAACAAAAATCTCACAGTACTCATATGCTTAACATAATCTATCTATGTCGCGAAGCCTTATTTAATAAAATGCCTTCTCAAAAATTGAACTAGAACTACAGTTTCTCGTCAACTTCACTTTATTACATTAGATTAGGTTCGTCTTACACTTCTAATTAAAGCGTCACAATACAAATCTCACAGTACTAACATACTTAGGGTAATTCATTATTATCTCAGAATCTTAATTTAATAAGCATCTCAATACGATTATTGCTACAATACGTACTGTAAACATCTTCCGCAATTAGACACTTAGGCAATCTTACAATCTAGCATATAATTTCTCTATTTACGTACAATGCTATAATCTTAATCTTATTTAGGACTGCACTACACCTTAATATAAAAATCTCAATACCATTGCCACAGTACGCAATGTAATCATTTCTACAAGTAGACATTTATATACAATTTCACAATCTGACACATTCAATTATTTTTATTTTCGTGGAATCCTATAATTGTAATCTTAAGCTACATTGAAGCTGCGTCACAATCCGCTATTAATGAGATGTAATTCAGTAAAGATTTTATAAAAATCCCAACGTAATTACAAAGAGCTATAAAAAGTTAATCATGGTAAATTACTGCGTTGCTACAGAAGAAGTTGCAATTCTAAAAGGTTCGTAAATCGTAACCTTTAATCAAGATAGAAACAGCGACTGGGGGCTATAGACAGATACGTCTGGTTGCCTCTTGAGAACATCGCTCCCTCGGTCAAGTTGAAATTTTCTTTACGGTACAAGGAGAACAAAACAGATAAACGAATTTTGAATAAGCTGGTATAGATTTGCCTAATAAACAATTGGGATATCCAAACGTTAGTATCTATAGTTCATTATGTGCGAATAGAACTAGACAGATCTGGCTGGAGAACCTTTACTGTATTAGTTGTGAAACTTCAATAGTAGTATACCCTCATAACGGAGCGTTCTTGGTAATATCCTCTTAAGTGGAAGACATTTAAAATAAAACGAAGCAATTATGTCAGTACCAAAGTAGGCCACAATCAGTAATCTCTTCAATCGTTTGAAGAGAGAGATATGTTGCGGAATTTCTAGTCCAAATCTAAAGACTTTGAATATCGTGTCTGTAAATGTAGTACCATAAAGCATAAATCCAAAAATAACTGTAATAACACTTATTAGAACTGAAGGCCAGATGGGCTATTGCCTACCGCAAGCAGTATAATTATTATTTTAAGGATTCAAAATATAGAAGTAGATGCTTTTGATCTTAAATCAGCTTTGCTAAATGCTTTTGCTCTATTTAAAGTCTAAACGTATTTAGATCTTACAATTATACTACATAATAACTCCTATCAAATCGTTTATTGTCGTGTATGCAAGTATAAATGCCATGACAATAAGGCATTAAGCGCCCTTTGAAGGATATTTCTTCGATTTTGGGCAGTACCTTAGCTCTAATTTCGTAAAGATATGACATGTATAGGATCCGGTTAATGACAAACAAATTAAAATCATATTAAAATTATAATCTTTGACTACTTTTCTTACCGGGCGTGCCTATATTTACCTCTTTTACATACAATTCCTAAAATGCTGGTAATAATTATATATATAATAGTCTGTAGTTTGTAGCATCTATTAAGAGCAATAAGAAAAAATGATTTATTTTTAAGTATGTAATGTAAATTTTTAACTTTACAAGTGTAATGGAGACATATGAATCTTGAAATTGAACAAATCAAAAGTAACCCTATCAAAAATAACGAAATGGTTGCCGCTAAACTTAGACGATATCATATAATTATGTGTAATATGTATTACAGATCAACTGTTCTTCCAGTCCGTTTATTTGTCGTTCAGCCAAGTTATAAATAATCAGCTGGCAATAACTGATTCTGCCTCTAATAAACTGTAAATTCGATATTAATTAAATGCAAATTAAACTTATTTGCATATGATTATAATTAACTGTCAATACGGAGTGCTTCGTAAATTACATCTCAAATCATTCCCACAATCAAATTCTCCTTTCATCCCATAAAAATAGCCTATTTCATCAAAAGTTTCACTTGCATTACTGCTTTAAAGTTTTCAAGTTTACTAAACATCGATTACAAATTACATGCTAGTAGCTAATTAGTAAAATCAAAATTAATGAGGGCTATTTTTAAAGTAGAAGCTAAGATTATCTACGGTACTATCTTATTGCGGGAATAATGATGATCTCGCAATAAGTCGATCTAACAATAGTGAATAAAACAGTGTACTACGTAAAATTAGTTGTTGAAACACTGCAGCAAAGATTGTAATTAGACAACATAAGAAGTACGCAGCTAGGCCTCATGCTCTCGGACCGACTTCCCTCCTGCAGGAATCAATCTTATGTA
The DNA here is from genome assembly GCF_000150275.1 of Trichoplax adhaerens. NCBI lineage: Eukaryota > Metazoa > Placozoa > Uniplacotomia > Trichoplacea > Trichoplacidae > Trichoplax > Trichoplax adhaerens. The sequence continues at coordinate 5,931,434 of NW_002060948.1, forward strand.
ATTTCCTTCCTATTACGATAGCCCAAAATGGCTAGATAGATACCTGTTAGATACCAATAAAATGTATCGACTAATTTTCTTATTTAGTTTCTACGTTCAGAATGACTTTTATGAGTGTGAGATATCAATGCAATCCTTATCAGATTTTCTTTTCCGGCTTCTCTGTTAAGTATGGCCACGGATCGTTAGACCCAAACTAGGCTGGATTGTCATTCCTCATCCTTGATCAATCAAACTTTGATACTTTAGCTTATTACCAGCGACTCTATCTCATCTGCTAATAAAACTTTGCCACCATTTAACCAGAAGCAACATCCTTGACACTACTAATTCCATCCTGACTGGAGCCATCATCTTACTAATTACCCTTAGGACACTTATATCGCTACAAAATCTACTTTCCCACTCTAAGTTTTCAGTATAAAATATTAGATCCTATTCAACTCGAATTTTTGACAATTATTTGTTGAGGATAACCGATGCTTTACATGGATAAGATTTTTCATATTTCTTTTTAATATATCTTGCAACGTTAAAAGACTATGAATTTAGATACAGATGTAAAGTAAATTTACAGATTGTTCTGCTGTATCTACTTCATCTTTAGTGCATTTACTTTATCCTTTAAAACTGGTAACATTAAACTAAAGCAAATATCCTATTTAATAAACGGTAGAGCTTTAAATCGAATCATTTACTAGCTAGTTGTTCACTAGCTACTGCTAACAGGTAATGAAATCATTCTACCGCATTTAAAATAAGAGCTAGCTTGTGAGTGACGATGTTGAAATATGCAGCCATCGATTATATAATAGCGACTCACAGCCCATATGCTAAACAAAGACGGCAATAACAGATTTTCAAGTATGCATATAACGGTAAATACCTCATGCATGCTAGACCCCTAACGTACAAATTTCGTAAGAAAGGGTAGTCACTCATTAAACTTTAATTAATTATTTTAATTGATAATACGACGGCTGAACAAGGTAAACATCCTAGGCTCGATTGAAAGAGTAAAAGTAGCCCTTATATAATCTCCCTGGTCATGGTACAAAACACAAGCTAATTCAGAGAGCATAGGAGAATCAAGATAGACTTAAGCTCGTACAGCTCATTACACCCTACATGTAAAAAATTAAATCAGACTAGCTTGCACAACGCTACATAAAATGGAGCCATTATGAGATTTTTCAAATAGCTAGTAAAAATTTATCCAAAAATTAAGGAATCATTTTTTAGATTACTTAGTGTTTCTCATGAACTGCAGTAGTAAAGAGAAAAAACTTGCAAAACGTTACCTTTACTTTATCTGAAGTCGAAAACACAACAAACTACTGGAGTAAATACGCATAAAAAAGATATCGCCACGTTTACAAAATAACATCTAGGACTATCAAAGTGCTGATTAATCGCTGATTAATTCCTTTATGTACTCTACTATCAAGTGGCATATTTAAACTGAATAGTTATTTTGTAAATTATTATTGGCCGGTAGATAGTTATAGTTCATTCCACTAGAGTCTTGCAGCATTTGCTATGAAATAATAAAACTGGATCAATATATGTATGTACATATAAAGTAAATTCTCGCTTTACTTAGAAATAGGTACACTTACCGGTCGAATTGAAACATTAACATCGTGGGTTAACGTTTGTTTTGGCATCCTACAATACATTATAGAACTATGCATGCTGTAGTACAAGAAAAAGAGGTAAATGGCAGCAACTACGCCAGTACCACAATAACCAAAAATCAATTGAGTATTAGATGGTTTAAAGAATGGGAAAATTTGCACAATTGCAAAGAGCCATCCAAGGACTAATTTTTTCATATTCACTAATGCTACTCCACAAAGAGCCAATCCAGCAATAACCGTAAGGATGGTAAAAATCGAAAACACCAGATGAGTTGTTGCCTGCCAGAATCAGTATAATAAAGTAGCTTTAAGGACTCAATAGCAGAAAAATAAATACTTTAAGCTTTAAGTTAGCTTAACTACATTATCATTAATGCTAGTTACTACGGAATTTACCACATTTCCCGTTACTAATGTCTGCTAAGTGGTTTATCAGTGCGCAATGAGGTCGTAAATGCAGTAGTAATAAGGCTTTTAAATAACCTTTTGTAAACTTAACTTTATTGCTAACTTAGACGTTGTATTAGCTTTCTTTTGTTATTAATATGTAATTATTTATTAGATTTAGTAAATAATAAGACAACATTAATCAATACAAAATTATAATCTGTTCTTACCGCGCAGTGTCTATATTCACCATTTCTGTATGCACAGATTCCTATGATGCTAGTGATAAAAAGCTGTAACATTCGTTAATAAGAGCAATGAGAATAATCGACTCGTTTATACGAAATGTACGATCGAATTTTAAACTTTACTAGAATAATTAATTAGCGTAAATTTTTGCCTTAAAGTATACCGCATTCAGCTATGATAAGAGCAATAAAATGCATGTACACTAGTCTAATTTGATGCCACCTTATTAATTGTAAAAGTATGATAGCCACTAGCTTTAGTTAGCCAAGAAACTATGGGCGCGCAAGCTGTATGATAACCATTTTCTTATCGGAATACTGTATAAGTATCAATTTTTCAACTTCATATTAGAAGCTAGGTCAGAAAATGAACGCTTTTACTTCTATTTACGAGTATACGCGCAAACGCCTACTGTGATACATACTAATGTATAGTAAGGCAAAAACAATGATACATAATTCTTTGCAGCAGGAAATAGGTTTAACTGGTTAAGTACGACTTCAATAATAAATTGTAAGATGATGATACCAGCCCTTAGGAGACTAGTAGCATCAAAGATCTTGCATTCAAGCGTTTAAATAGTCGACTTTTATTAGTGAGTAAAATAGAGACGATATATGTAGCCAATGATCTACGCCTCGGTATATTTAGGTGGTTTAAAATAGTCGAGGGCTAGGGAGAATAAATTGATAAACATCTTTATCAAATGTTGTAACGACGGATATAAAAGGCTAACTCTTTATTAGGAGTGTAGTCTGAGATCTAGCTGTTTATAGATTACGTTGTTTAGGTTAGCTCCTGTAATATTCTACGATAATTTTAAGTAATCGACTATTTTTTATTTGCTAATATTATGAGGCGATTCATTGAGTGACCTTTCTATAGTAGGGATAAAAATAGTACTTTATGAAAGTAGGCATAGTTCAAGTGATATTCAGACCTACTTATGCGGATAAATTAATATAAATGCAAAATTGTTCAAATATATATATATATTCACTGTCTTGAATTAGCCTAGTTCAGTTAACTTTCATCCCTTCAGGCTACTTTTTCTGTGTTCTAAACTTTCACTTTCAAACGTTTGTTTGGGATTTTAGTTTAACAAGGGATGTTTCTGATTCAGGTAAGTGCCATGCTAACGTAAAATAATACTTGTAGAGTATTTAGACTGTTACAACCGACTCACCATACCAGGAACCCAAAACCAATGATAACCTTCAACCATCCCGATGGTAAAAGGACCAACTTTATCAGGTAAGATTAATCCGGCTACTCCGACACCAGCGATAATAATAGAGAATACCAGAGAAGCAATGGATAAACTACAAATAACTTTTAACGAATTGCTCCATTCTGCATTAGCAGAGTTTTGAAATTTCATAACGGGTGCTGGTATTTGATTCATAATTGCAATTTTTCGGTACTAACTTGACGATTGAAAGGAGAACGTGACGACCGATCTAGTTTATCTTAACTTTAAGAATAGTCTGATTCTTCTGAAATTTATGCGTACACTAACAATAGCACGCTCATAAAAATAAAATCAACTCACGTGGCTGTTAAAAGTGTTATTCATAACGCTTGTAAGCCAATCTTTTAAAAGTTCATCTTACTTTCTAGTTACAGTTGTAAACAAAAGATTTTCATTACAATATAAAAAATAATGATATGCAATGCGGGATAGGCCTTGGAAAAATATAATTTACAAGAAGTATTTTCCATCCTTTTTATCTTTTGCTATTTGTATGACACTTATTGACATTACTTTATAAACATTGCATTCTTCTAGAAATTATGAGTTTCTGTAAGTCACATAAGTACGGTAATAATTAAAAACATGACCCAAATTATGGTTTGCAAGTACGTATTAACCGAGATTGCGGTACTTTTTCGCTATCAAGCCGACAGCCATAATAGAATTGATATATAATTAGGGTATTTTGGGTTTAAACACCTTACAGTGGTAACGTTGGTGAAATTTCTATCTGCTAATAAATATCGTAACTACCGCTTTCAACGGCAAACTCTTCGAGCTAGCAAAACTAAAGTACTGTAACGCCTAACTACTGAAATTAGCTGAAATTATTACAAGTACTTATTCCTTTCATAGCTTAATCAGTGGAGCGAGTGAACCTAAGTGAGTGACTATAATTATAATTTTAATTAAATAAAAGTACTATTACATTTCGTACCACAAACTCATGCAGCAGGTAGTATGTATCTTACCAGAAATATAATCGCACACTGTCTCGTTAGGTTTACGAACAAGGCCGTGAGCATTTGGTGCATGTTATTGTACTGACTATAAGAACTTCACAAAGTGGATTTAATATGCTTCTCTGATGTATAAGATACAATGAGTAATTTCAAGAAAGTCTTTTTAATAGCAAAACAATTGTTTAATTGAATAGGGACTGTAATAGAGTTTAAAATATCACATGATTTATTTTACACCATTTCCGCGCCGAAAAATAATACTACGAGTAGCTTTCTTGAAGTCAATTTTGGCTATTATCTCATAATCTTAAAATTTTTAAAAAGGAGGAATTTAAAGAATATAGCTGATCTACTGTATCTTTGCAGTCTCAATAGGCTTACTTCTAGACAATGTCGGCAAGCAACGATTTCTATTATTAGTTGTCTTTTGATATAATTTTCTTTGTCAACGTGTACGAATGGCGAATGTCTGAATAGATTCATTGACTACCAAAAGGAATTACTGGCACTCAACTATTAGTTTTATTTTTCACGAATAGTGGTAGTAGGCTTTGATTTAATTGATTAAAACATATATACATCTAAACTAAAAGTCACAATAGTACAAAGGCTAAATCGGCATTCATTTGCTTAATTCTTTATACAAGGATTAGTCTTACCCAAAATTTTTATAAAAAGCTTGATTGGCTAACTCTTGCGGTATTTAAAGAATAAATTATACTGTACTAATTTGATTACACATCTGCTAGTTATTGACGATATAATGGTCATTTTTCGATCTCGAGCTGCAATTAAATTACTTATATTGATTTGCAGATTGCACATAGTATACTATTCTAAAAGATAAATCCTGTAATAGTACCTATAACTATCAACAGCAGTGTTGCATTAGTTCTATAGTATTAATAGGATAAATGCAGTTCAATTACATGCTTAGAAATTTTCAAGAAAATGCAGAAGAATGTACTTATAGTATACTGTACTGTAAGCATAGAAATTGAAAGGCACCACTTGTTATTTTTGGATCGAGTTTTCAAAACTAGCGACAAGCGGAATCGTGTATAAGATCGTATGATGATAATTATGCAAGTTTTCCACCGTATTTTATGATATTTCCTTTCGAAATTGTTCGATCAATTAAACTGATTTCTAACTGTAGTTTAGAAAAATGATTTTACTTTCGTATGTGCTTCTAAATGAAATCTCTGATAAAATAGGGCAAACAGATACTGTAGATTTCGTAATACCACTAGGGCTATACAAATATTTGGAAAATTACACGTAAACTATCTCATTCGCTATTAGACACCAATTTAAAATTTAAAAGTATTTTGAAGTCCCGAGCTATAAAATATGACTATTTACTAAATTCATGCTCCTATGTACTTTATTATTGTTAAATATGCAAAAAACTGTCCGATGTCCACTACCTATCGTAGCCCGAGAACTTATTTCAGCTTGAACCTTCATTGAATATAATTACACAGTAAGCCCAAACTATTATATGCAGTGCGAGTACAGTTGACAGGCCTTCCTATTTGCAAGCAATGTGCCGGCATGTACATTATACAATAACTGCAGTATCTTAAAAAATATAGAATGATCTGGAACTAAGAACCAAAATTACTGGGCATAAATACATATGGATCACTGTATCATGAAGAATTAAAATATACCAACAATCGGAGAAATCAGTGGCAGATTAGAAGTTGATTTATAGAATTTCCTTTATTTTTTAGACCGGATAGTAGAAATACTTAATTAATACTGTAATAAAGGACTAAAAGTAGAGTCCTTTATAGCTTTTAGTATGTAACTAGTATTATTTTACTATAGAAAATACCTATAAAGTGATAGTGTCTTTATGTTTTACCCTGCCAAATCATCATGTCGCCATATTTTCTTCTTCATTATTTTACATAGTATTATATAGATTGCTATAGAAGTAGCCGTAGAGCAATTGCCTAACCTGAAGTAAGGGTGTTAGATAGTCTATTCAAAATGTAAATGAATTTGACTTAGTAACAAAACCCTATCCGTAGAGAAAGGGGATTTATAACATGACAGTCAAGTGTTGTGATGTAGTCTATAATCGTACAGTTACCGTACAACCTGACGCTAAAACATTAACTGTCAATACTAAGCGATAATAATGTCAGAAAAGTAATCGTAGTAGTCATATAAAATTTCTTGATAAGCGATTGCTGTGATCTTTATATAAAATCTGGATTTTTGGGATTCGGATTCCGGAACCGGTCGGATTTATGTCCGATATAATTTTTCTGTATTAATTTATCTATTATAATTTTTCTGTATTATTTATCTATTTTAATTTTTCTGTTTTAATTTTTGGATTTTAGTTTATGAAAAATATCGTAAGAGTTGATTTTTGAAATTTGAACTTTTTGTTATGAATTTGAAACTTTGCAATTTTATGACGTGACATGAAAGTCACGTCAGGAAAGTTTAGTTAGGAAAGTAGAAAATAAGATGGAAATTGGCAGAGGTGGTGTTGATTGTTAAGTAGTTAGACTGTTATTTTTATGACTAAATCTTGATGTTTAAAGGTAAATTTTTAGACTTTTATAGTGTATTAATGATAGAAATTATGTTAGAAGTGAAGTTTGATATATTTTCATTGTTAACTTTTTGGTTTTATAGTGTTTTTTAAGGGAATCATAGGGTAAATTGTGTCTGAACTTTGAATGATTTTTGTTTTCTTAAATGGTGCAAAGTAGTTTTCTAAAATGGATCTTAAGAGCTATTGGTTATCAGTGTTTAGTTTTCAATACCTCTGACGGCTCTGCGAAGCCTATAAATGATAGTGAAATTAGAAAATTTAAGGGGAGAGTAGAAGATTCTTTTGAAGAACTTGTTGAATTTAAAAGGCCTTCGGGGTCGAATTGTCGTAAGTTAAAACGTTCTTCTTTTTGAAAGGTTGTTTGGTTGTTGAGTTTTTAAGCCTGTCACTTATTTTATTAATACTTAAAGTTAAGTATTTGTAAGGTTGTTCGGTTTATTCTTCTCTCTATTTTTTTGTAATAAATTGTTGATCGATTATTTCCCCAAATTTTATTTGGTGTCAAAGTTTCGTTAAGTCGACCGGAGTGCAACGAAAGTAGAATCAAAGTTTATTAAAGTTTTGTAGATTGATCTCTACATTTTTCATTTCATTACATACCTACATGAAGTATGTGTAGCAGTGATAGAGTAGCTGATCCGGTATAATAGTATGAATGTTATAATGACTACTATAAGGTAAAACCTGTCTAAAAATGTGTACCGATTGCCACAGCTTAATTTAGAGTACTATGAAGTACTATTAAATAGTGATATTGAAGATATGGTACCGTCATCGATCTGCAAAGTACTATATATGAAAGTTAGTGTAGTTTGGTAGTCCAGTTAGGCAGTTTGTATAGAAGTCTGGAGGTGGACTAAAGAAAGGAAGGCATTTCAGCGTATTTTATATAATTTTTATAGTCTTTTCTGCTTTGTTGATGATAGACGGATTAAGACAGTAGTAACTGTTCCCCATGTATAATTTATCTTTATAGCCTATTACTTAATTATAATGTTATAATTTTCTCGCGGTATTTTTATAAATTTGAAGAATTTATTAAGATTAACATAAAGATTGATGTTTTCGTAGCAAAAAACCTAAAATGGTTAAAGGTAGTTCTATTGCAGTAGTGTCTCAGAATTGCTTCTCGTGGTTACTGTACTGTACTCTATTAACCAAGTTCTATCTCTAAATCATATCTAAATTCGATCAGATCTATATGTTATTTAGGGATGAATATTTTATCTTAACCTCGCTTCAAGACGGGTTTTAGGATCAAAGATGCTTTTCAGCTTTCGGTAGAATTATTTTCCATTTGAAATGCTATTATTATGTTTTGACGTCATTTTATTGTAGATAATGATAGACAAGAGCTGCATATATTGCTACTGAAACACTGAGTAGTTTTTAATAAAAGGAATCAAAGAAATTATAAAATGACAGTTCCTATATGGGCTAGTTAGGTTATAACAATTACAAGGAACAATATTAGAAAAATTAAGTAATCAGTTTACTCATAATTATTCGCCACCAAACTTCCGGGTATGTCGTCATACTCTATTATAATCGTTCTAACTTTCTACAGAGCAGTCGAGTTAGACATCGATGCTGATATTCTAGTCTATGGTCTTTTGTTAATATTTGAACGATTAGCTATTTTGATAATGAGACGAAAACAGCATATTTTTACGCCTGTTTATCTGTAACATTTTTAAAGGAAATATTAAAATATAATAAGCAACATCAATGCATTGCTTATTGATTTACTTCATTTTGGTAAGTCGATTAAGATACATTTTTAACAAAATTTGAGAAATTATAGCTACAATTCTTATTGTATTTAAGAGACCAATTAATAGCAGTAACTTCTATTACTACAATTGTAATTCTGATGCTTATTTAATATATTTTTATACCTGTCTGATAGTTGCAACTTTGACCCGTATCCTAATGTACGGGACTAAATACTGTAATAAAAATTTTATATAAAAGCTTATCGACATTATTGTACAATAATATGTTTGATTAAAGCTTATTCTATTGATATTGATTCACGATACATCATAAATTTAATAATTATTAACAGCATAAAATACTAGTCAAAATTTTATATTACCTTCATTGCCTGTAATATACTACTAAATGTAAAATGATTCAGCATAGAAAATAAAACGGCAGGATATAAAAATGTTAAAATGAAATGCAGTAAGAATGTAGAGCAAGCTTTTAAGTAATGTGTAATATTCATAGCATTAAATAGAGTGCCTTATCACTACGCATCAGTGAATTCATAATAGCGAAAAATTTAAAAATTATGTTACCAAATTCCACACGGTAATAATTATGAGAGGAGACGAAGTATACCTAAAATCTTTACCAGAGTATTTCAATTATAATTGTATTATGTATAGTGTAATTGTCGAAACGCCTAAAAAATAACTTAATAGATAGTAGACAACCATTAAATAAAAGAATAAAATTGATACTGTACGAGTGAGATTCTAGATTGCCTGGAATCTTGAGATTGTGCTAAGCACACATCCGTGCTAAATGGTTACAGTAAATATTGTAGTGTTTGTTAAAAATGTCTTATGAAGGTGATTGGCAGCAGAGATTAAGCAAGTAATTTGATATTAGATAAATGAGGAATTATAGATCAAATATACTTAAATCGTAAAGCACGTTAGCAGATTTCTTCTCCTAGAGGTAGAGTTGTTCTTGGATGAAGAAGTAGTTTATGTAAAAAGATGAACTTTATAAATTATCTAATCTTGATCATTTCTGATTTTGAGACAATTTACAGGAACTACTTAATCAAAATTTTACCCCAGTGTACAATTTTGATTGAGTAGTCCCAATAATTTATCGCATGGCACATTTTTGTCGGACTAATTTTCCTATAAGTCTAATACCTAACAAAACTTATCGTGAAATAAATTTCGAAACAACCCAGAAACATAAAAACAGAAATTTAGAGTTATTGAATTAAAGCAATAGTCTATAAATGTAATAACTTAGTAGAATTATAAAATTTATTGTTAGCCTCAATGAAATTCTACTCTTCTCTAGATTGCCATATTTCAATCAACGATATTGGTCGTTGGCACATCAGGTAAATTAGTGTATTAATTTTTTACATTGCATCCTAATCCTTATGGTTCAGCAGTAATTTCTTTGCTCATTTAAGAGTAAGAATATTATCTTCATTCCCGTACTAATTTAGATACAAACCTTGTATCAGTAGTTTTAATGACCAGCTCCGTCTGCCTTGGTACTTTTCATCTGACCAGTATAAGCGATCTAGAGATTAGAACTATTTAATACAAGACTTTTTATCACAGTTTTTGAAATTATACAATCCTATAGACTGTATAAATATAGTAGTAGGCATGCTTTATAATATTAGCTTACGTATAACAAGAAAAATTAGCGATATGCCCATCTTCAAGATCTGTACAGAAAGGACTTTTGATAAGATCCATATGTTTATGTATCAGCGTACAGTATCCCTGAGATAAATTACAATTTATCTCTCAATAGATTAATACGTAATATATAGATTTTATTAAACTAACTACTATTATTACCTGACTAGATGATTATTGTGCATTACGCCCGTGTCAAAATAATGGTACCTGTACGTTAATTAATGGAAGAGTGCATTGCAGTTGCCGATCGAGCTATTATGGAACTCGTTGCCGAGACTGTTAGTACATTATTGCGTTATACCGTAAATAATATTACAATAGCGTGATTAGCTGCATTTTCCTCTAGAATTTTCGCTAAAATAAATTGGCAGATTAGGAACGGTTAAACTTTCTTGCTTATTTAAGCTCATTCAAGAATTCTAAAATATTTACTGTATCATTGACGTTCTATTACTTATAATTTCTCTTACCCTTAATCTAGATACGGCGAATCCAGGTAAGATTATATTTTTAAAGCTTAATTTCTAATACTTTAGAGGACTGCTATTGCCATTCACGTTTAGTAATGATTAATTTTGAAATTACCTTATTTTTCCGATCGAATTCCAGTATTTTGATATAGCTGTATTTTGGTGATTATCTGCAATTGAATATACTTTACGGCTATTTTTGAAAGATTCTTATCTAGCCAAATCATATTTAAATGATTTCAACTGAACTCATCTATATGAGTATTGCGATATAGTTTAGCTAAATTAAATGCGATCTTTACTTATAACTAAATAATTTTCAAAAGGCTGCATTTTACGATTAACAGAACAGCTATGAATTTTAAAGATTACGATTTATGAGATTATCAAAATTCGATAAAGTATATGATTCAGTTTAGATCTAGTCATTCTATTCATTTAACTTTATCAAAGGAATCAGTATGTATGCTATGTTATTTGTATGCTGCATATATATGTATCTACTACATAATTATTTAAATTACTAAAAATAACTTGGAAGTAATTAAATTTCATTTTATGTGAACGGAAACAGCAAAAGAAGGCCAGCTTCACTTAGCAAGTAGCACTACCGGTCGTAAGGAACGACTAGAGATTTATCACAACAATAATTGGGGTTCAATTTGTAATTCCGGTTTCAGCATTTTGAATGCAGAAGTAGCTTGTAAACAACTAGGATATTCGACAGTAAAGCATTATGGCGGCATAAAACATGATGAAATCGGATATATTTGGCTTAGCAACGTTAATTGCAAGGGCTACGAATCTTCTCTCTCAGATTGTGCTCATTTAGGATGGGGTGTTCATTTCGACTGCTTCGATGTTACACTAACATGTTACAATGGTATGTAAATTTCATTTTCTCATACATTGTTAGCTCCTGTACAATAAAGAGTGCCAGTATATAATTAACCTAATATTAAGAAAGACTTAGCTTATATATAAAATGCTTGTTGTTTGATCATCATATTTTCGGGATATACTCGCAATATATTCATAATTTGCAGTATTTTTCCTCATCAAAATGATAGCATACGAAATGAATGACTTTAAAATATTTTTCACAGATACATTAATGCTGGCTATATAGAATTTAAGTCTGAATAGTTGATTCTCTCAGTCTTTCCTTTAAATCGATTGTACAACTCTACTCCTCTAGAACTTGTAGTAAATCTTCTTGATTTTAAAATAAGAGTGTATGAAGAATTTACCGAATATCTCATTTTACCTACTGTTAGTGATAGTAAAATATTATCCACTACTAGTAATGGCTATTAATTTTCTTCATAAACTCTACCCACGTTTTACTTTATTATCAGGTTTACAATTGAATTTAATCTAATTTGGTATTATGTTGCACTGACATTATTTTAATAGAAACTGAACTTGAAAGCGCTATACAAATCCGTCTTGAAAACACACATGGGTTAAATTCAACAGGACTAGTCCAAATTCTGTACAATGGAAAGTGGGGCTCGGTATGCAGCCAGAATTTTGATTACACTGATGCAAGTGTTATCTGCCGACATCTTGGATTTTCGAAACCTATCGCATATGGTCCAGGATATGGAAAAGGGAATGGAACCATCTGGCTTAACAATATCAGATGCAATGGTTATGAATCATCAATAACAGCATGTAATCACGATGACTGGGGAGTTCACGATTGCAAGCATGACGAAGATATCGGAATAACGTGTTTTGACAGTAAGTCATAAAAAACGTTATATTTTTTTCTTCAATCCCAAGTTTGTCATTATTTGTTTATATTTGGTAGTATAGTTATATTATATCAATTTACTTTAGACATTTTGAGTATTTGTGATGTTTAATGGCACCATTGTGATTTAATATCAACTTGACTTCTTATATTTTTATTAATGAAAGTGGATAGAAGGTTCTAAACTCAATTCGTATTAATATGTGAACATAGTCATATTATGAACATTTATTATAAGACGAATAGGTTTAGTATCCTGTAATAAAACCTGTTCTACTGACTGTAATTAAAATGTAGTTGAAACAAGTAATTTTAAGAATAGCAGATTTTATTACTGGTTCTCTATCGATTGAGATACTACGTACAAAATAGTACAACAAGCTCTGACAGACAAAGAAACTTCCTACAACAGCAGATCTTAGAAAAGAATGACTAAGAGCAACAATGACAGAAAAGCGTAGCTACTTAAATGTAATGAAATGAAATGTGTAGAGATCAAGCTACGAAACTTTAACAAACTTTGATTCTACTTTCGTTGCACTCCGGTCGACTTAACGCTAATACTTTGACACCAAATAAAATTTGGGGAAATAACCGAACAACAATTTATTTCAAAACAAAAATGGAGAGAAGTATAAACCGAACAACCTTACAAATACTTAACTTTAAGTATTAATAAAATAAATGACAGACTTAAAAACTGTCAACGACCAAATAACCTTTCAAAAAGAAGAACGTTTTAACTTACGACAATTCGACCCCGAAGGCCTTTTAAATTCAACAAGTTCTTCAAATAAAATCTTCTTCTACAAGTAGCGATCAAGACGATGAAAATATAATGGACGAGGGTTACTTTCAAGCCAATAACAACGTGAAAAGAATACCACTAAAGGTACGTATTTGACAGTTAAGGAAGGTTTCGATTTTAGACCAAATTAAAGACATTAAAGAATGAATGAATTTTAAAAAAGTTAGTTATTTTAGAGGCTTTTTAATATTATGCATACAGGAATTATCCAAGAAAATGAAAGCTTTACGCCAATCAGGCAACGAAGAAGTGAAAGTTATAAACGTTTTCTTGCCCAAGAACAAGTTTGTGTCATTTTCATCTATTGCCAATCCGTTGTGAAATTTCTAATATTTGATTCTAATGGATAGAAATGAAATAAAAATTTATTTAAGCACATTAAACTAACGCTACTATTCATACTTGTGTTCTTGAAACTCGTTCTTGTCATATCCGAATCCATCAGAGTGTAATACTTACTCAAGGAATCATAGCTTACAGTAACTGCAGCTTCAAGAAATTTAGTTAAATTGATTAAAGCGTAGACCATTTCTTGCGTTACTTTATTGGAATTTTTATTCATCGCCAAAAAATTATCTCTAAGCCGGTGGTATTTCCCTCTCTTAGGCATGAAATACTAAAAGAGGAAATCGAAATTATGGATACGTAAGTTATGAACAGTTTAGTAGTAGCTAGCGATTCGTCATAGTAGTAGTGCAGAGATTGATTTAACCGAAAGGATTATCCTATTCACTTTTAGTCCTGGTGGTAGCACTGACGATAATATCGACAGCAGTATTAAAGATCTTTATGCAGACACAGATGTCTGTGTCTATCTCCTTAATGTCAACGATACGATTGAAAAAGATGATCAGGAATTTATTAAGAAGATGCTTATGCAACATCATCAAGCCGAAATGTTTATTTTAGTCAATTACTGTGATGAGTTAGATGATTGCTCTGAAGACGAAGCCAACGAGGTAATCAATTTAATAATAAACTATCGTAACTATCGATAGACAAGATATGAACGTCTTGATTTTAATATGAGCTACAGAGATCTGCAATTACTAAAAACAATAGCAGTACTGAACCTTAAATTAAGCAGACCTAATGATAATGTGATTGACTAAGTTTGCACTAACAACGAAGACTGTAAAGTAGAGGTATAGAAATATTAACTAAGAATACCTTGAAATGCTAATTTTGTGCATGAAATGTTTAATAGGTTAAAAACCAAAATTTAATCAACTCGCAAATTGCCCTCAACGGATTAAACGATAGAGTCTTCTTTGTATCTTCCAAGGAGGTAAGCAGCTTCAAAATAAATCGATGTCGTTATGGAATGGAACAAATTATAGAATTTTGGATTCCTTCCTAATAATTATTCCAATGCCTGAGTAATTGAGCAAAATCGAACCACGGTTCATAAATTGTGTCTATTTTAGGCTTTGGCCGCTAAAGTCAATGGACTAACATCTGAAGGTAAATAACATGGTTTCAACTTTTCTCTCAGAGTTTAAAATATGTAGTCTTGCTTCAAAATATTCAGCTATATATAACTATTAAAGCAGCGCTTTTGCAAGGACTACGGTACTTTGAGTTAAAAGATAGAGCTATTAATTACAAACATTAATTATTCAATCGATTTTTTCTTCTAGAATTAAGAGATGAAAATGAAAAGGAACGATTAAGAGCATTCGAAACTTTTGAAAGAGAAATTCGAGTAAGATATTTCAGAATGAAGAAGTTTGCTATTTTTTACTATATGGCTTATGCTGTGAGTGGTAACCTTTCCTTCTCTCATATAAATAGGAACGTGTCTGTATATCAACAAGAAAAGCCAAATTAGCCCAAAGTATGGATAAAGTTATAGAAGTCAACGGAGATATTCGTGAAATGATTCTACAAAATTTGTAAGTGAAAGCAAATTTTGGCCTATTCTCTCTTTCGTTATGATATGGTAATGATATTGGTGCTTGTTACAGAGAATCAGTTGAATGGCTGCTTACTAACTTTATACTCTTCGAACTATTTTTATTTCATATGATTGCAGAATTTACGATTTTAATCTAATTTTTTCAACCTTAAATTAAGGGTACACTGTAATCGAACTTACTCATGCCACTAATATTATACTATAAAGAATGATAGTAATAGTTTACGCAGCTAGTCCTCGTATAAGCTTTTAAAAGTTATCCCGGATAATATCATTACTGCGGTATTAATTCGAGATATTTTAGTGTACTAAATCTATTCCTAATCTATTAGATTGCGATGGTCAAATGATTTGGGTACAAATTCGAAAATTAATTTGCAAGATGGCAATAATTTTTATCTTCAAATCTCTCAACAACGGTAAGAAATTGTCCTATCATTAATGTGACAATTTTCATGTTTAGCATATATCTTATAGACTCACCCAATTACTGTCTCATGTATTTTCTAATTTTCTAGAGAAAAATACTATGAGAAATTAAGTTCTGTATCGCAGTGCTTAAATTCTAGCACACATAGATGGATGGAAAGCCAGCTAAAATCTCTTGAAGCTAAAATCTATAAAGATGTAAATATTAATTATTAATTGATTAAGTCCAGCAGTTTGGATTGTATTTAGTCTGCATAAAATAACGTTTGCAGGTGTATTATTGATAAGTGAAATCCTGTTAGAACACTACTTTTTTGATCTAATTTCTCTTCAATTAACCCCTCATTAAAAGTTATTAATTGTGTGTTATAATGAGTATCTCAGCAAATAGGAAATTGTGTACGATCGTTAGTCTTGTTAGTACAAATACTATCCTACATTGATTAGGATTAATTTTACGACATAAAAGTGCAGTAGAGTATTATAATAGATCTCTTTAACGTCTAAAACTAAAAGAAAAAATTCTTTTAGTGTAGTTATTTCTAGGCCTTGCAATATTCATGATTTTATTTTATTGTAGAATATGTCATAAGGTCAATAAAATTTGATTTAATCTTTATGCGCTAGACAATCCTACGACTGTTAGTGTCTCTGACATTAAAGTAAATTGTAAATATTCCGAGAGCATTATACAGTCATAGTCATTGTGATACTAATTTCCTTCGATTTGTACTTATAGTATACATACAATTAAAAATTTATTTATAATTAATAAAATCTCTAATATTGTTACATTTTATAATATTCATACTATCACGATTTTTCTCGGACTTACAGCATAATATTCTCTGCTAATATTTTATGCATTTTTAATTAGGTGAATACAGCTATTCAGTCTCTCTGTTACGAAGTTGAAGGCATGATTCAAACATTTTTGCAATCACATCCATTAGATTTTGCGCAAGAAATGACGCAATATAAAAGGGTTAGAAATTATCTTAGCTATAATCGTATGTTATTACATTATCTAATCTTAACTGTCGACATATATGATGTGGTAGTTATTAAATATTGTAACTTACCTGTCTAAGGTGATTTTGGAAATGTTAGCCATTTATTAAACCACAAATTATCATTATAAAACGTTCCACTGCTATGATGCCGAAACTATTAAAGTTAATCAGAGTTAACAGTAGAGTAAAATAGTGACTTTTAGAAAACTACTACCGTAATTAATCTACTATTACACTAATATTTAACATTATGTAAATTCAGCGAATGAAGCTGTAAATCGATTTATTCTTGAACTTTTAGAGACTAGGTGAATATCTTAACATAAAATTTCGTGTTGAAATGGAAGAATTATATCAGAATAACTTTGATGAAATCCGCTATCAATTAATATCAAATTTATACGGTATTATATTGTAGTGTAGTATTTTGAAATCCTTTATTGAAATAAATAGCCTTACATATTTTCGCGTACTGAAATTAACAAATACTTTCATATTTTTAGCAAGATTAACAGAACAACTAAAGCAGAATGATGATATCTTGCAAGTGATACAGGCATTGTAAGATCTCAATACCTAGACTATAAACGAAAAATTATGTAGTACCACTAGTAATATTTTATTAGGTCTCGCGACAACCCCCATTAAAATAACCTTATCAATATTTATGCATTATCCCTTGTAAATTAGAATAATTTTCTGCAGTTGTAAAGTTGGCATGACTTGATAAGCGTAGTAAAATTAAAGTGAAAATTTTTAAGCATTTACTGTAGCAAACAAACCATTTAATTTTAGTTTTAACTTGGTCTTAAAGAAGCTTTATCGATTCTTTATAGCTATTTTCCATTTTCTAGTATTCCGATTATTAAATAAATATATATACATATGTAGACATTGCTTCGCCTACTCTATTCTATTTCTAATTAATAATGTCATAATGTTAATAATATCTATCACTCTACCTGTTTGGATAATATTTTTCTCCTTTTGGCTAAATCAAATTCTACTCTAAAAACTTACAGAGACTTCCGAGAAGGTCTGGATTATGGTATTATAAACTGCCATGATTATCTAGCTCGTTTTGAGGAGGACTTGAGCTTGTATTCCACAATAAAGAAAAATTTATTACCAGCTGAAATTTCAGGCCTGGTTAGGATTTAATTGTACCTCAATTTTATTCGTAATGTTGCACTAAAAATTTAATAACTGCAAGAATATTCGAGCGTAGTTACTAGTTAACAAATTACTGTTGACACCACAGAAAATAAATAACACACCGCGAGCATATCGTAATTCTAAAGTTAACGACTTTCTTAGCCAACTACGATATAATTAATAGCTACCGGTAAACCTTAAGGTTGGTTAATCAAGCACTAGTTCTTGCTGTGCTTATAATTACTTATGAAGATATCTGTTGTTTCTCAAGATAATTTATCAAAGGTGTATTAAAGTTAAATAGATAATTATTACACTAATCAAGGAAATTCTCTCGAATTGACAATTAAAGTTAATTTTGACAAAATAATTGGTGTTAGGTTAGAACTCAGATTTCGATTAGATAATAATTTAGAGGTTAAGGATGGGCTATGTGCACTATGAGTTTATTATCAACTAAAATTGACATTTGTTCCTCTTACATACTAGAAAGTACTCTAATTGTAATCAATTTTTTAGGCGGCATCTGCAGCTGGATTTATGGCAAAAAGAATAGCCACTGGTTTGATTTCAGCGGTAAGCATATTAGTTCCTATTTACTGACATTACTATTGCAGCCAAACATAAATTATCAATTAATTTAATTTAAATCTATATCAATTAGAGTTTATCCACTATCGGAGCTGTTGGTACTGGTGTCTATCTTGGTGCCAAACATATTGATCCCAAAGAACGAGGAAAAAATTTTAAGCAACAAGTATTATTCATTCCATACAATATACGTTGTACACATTTCTACTAAACTCATGCTGAGTGCCTAACTACATCCTGTTTATTTATTAGCTGGATAAATTTATCTCCAATCACCTAAAGGACAATATTACACGCTATGTGGCAGCAATATTCAATCAAATAAGGATGTATGAATATTGTGATAAAGAAATGTGTCAAGTAAAAATCTTGCACCAATAATGATGATAAATCTTGCTGTGATTACTTTATACTACTAGATTATATTTTTCTTTCAATGGCACGGTGGAATCGAAGCTAATCCATTTTAGAGATCAATTTGAAAGGAGATGGTCTTTTCTTAACGTGGTAGAAAATAAAATTTTACCTTTTAATGCTGAAATTGATGAACTCAGGTACCAGATACTATCGTAACTTTTAAATAAACATCGCAATCTATGTTTCATAATACTAATTGCTATTATTTAAATTTTGTGAAATCATTACAATTAGGAAGAAATTTTAGAACTAGAGATACGAACTCTCATTCAGCAGTCTATACATTGTATCAAAAATATCTGGATTCTGAAATAAGTACCTGCTGAAAACTGAAATTTTTATATTATTTACCATTCTGTTCTTACACTTATCACATAAAAGCTGGCTGGGATAACTTGGTGTAGATTATATGTGATTCAGCTTTTAGTATTTAAAGTAGCCTTTCTTAGTAGAGTATGGTATTTAAGGTACATGCAATAATCATCTTTTTTCATTATGGAATATTATCTCAAAGCACTTTATCTAGATGTCTATAAAATTACTTTGGAGACATATTTATATTTTAGTCAGGGCTTAAGTTAGCATATACCTAAACGTACAACGTATTTGGCAGTTGTAATTGCTAAAATTGATATTTGAATGGTAATGGTGTAGACTACTATATTACTGATCAAGATAGGACCTATGATTACTGCATATACTAAAATTTTCTTGTTAATTGGATATTTGTAGACTGTTTTATCTAAATTGACATGTATGTAAGTGTTTACGGAGCCATGCTCCGAAATATTAATTGCTATGTTAATTACAATATCTCATTTAAATTGTTGTTTGCTCCAGTAGCTTATTAGATATTAATGTTTATTAATAAGTACTTGTAATTGCCAAGGTATCAGAAAGTTCAATTCTGTTGACGTGTCGGAGCTAACACGCTTAGTCAGTAAACATTAATTAATAACACCTTAAGTGTAAGGTGCAATTACTTTGCAGAGCCTTTGGGGCTCTAGTTGGCGCATTAATTCATTTAATGTTAATTAGCCTTGACTTATACTGATCTATGTTAACTTCTTCTAAGTGAACTCCTATACTAGGATACACCTTCGGCGTAGGCCGAGACTATAAAAAGCCGAGCACTAGCTCAGCTGCTCAGTTCTATTTAGTCACTTGCAGGATCACTTGACTATTATTGCTAAGAAGATTCTTACGTTTTTCTTTAGTATATTTTACGACTAAGATTAACGTAAATAAAGTGAAGTATTTAAACCTATTACTCATTAGTAGCTTATTTGTGTAGCTGAGAGTTAGTTCAACTATGTATGATAGGTCCCTAAGTTAGTTGGGAACACGAGTACTAGTAAAGATAGTGTTTAAGACCCGTTTTCTAGTTACAAAGGAGATTTGCAACAGTGAGCGATACTCTATCGTTATTTTATATTTTAGTTATTGCTTTTTAACATATAAAATTATTGTATAAGCAAGATCTAAGTATCTTGTTTAGCTTATTAGTAGTGCTCGATAAAAGTTACCGTAGTGGTATTAACAAAACGATATGAAAAACAGCACATCTTTTAAGGATCTGTAATAATAAGTCCTATGAAAGTACCGTATAAGATTACTTTGGACTCAATTTCACTGTACAATCTTTTAGTTATGATAATCTTTAATTAACATGCAATGTAGAAAAAGATCCAACTTCAGTATGCCTGGTTGTATCTAATTACAAAATCATTTTCGATGAAGGCATTCAGTAAATGACAAGCAGAATTCTACTTTGAGCTCACGTAATTTATAGAGGAAAATACCTTTAATTTTAATGACAAATAAACGGGTAAAAGGACTACGATAAAAGCAAGATATGAGTATAAACATTGAAATTAAAAGTATTAATACAAGAGAGCACCAATACTGCCGTGGCAAATCAAACTATCAAAAATTACAAACTCGAATCACTCACAATCACCGAAGGAAAGGAGTATTCCGTATCATTTGAAATTCTTAATAACTTCTTGACTTCTCTCCTTCTAAACCACTAAATTGCATTCCTTTTTCATACTAATCTGCGTCATTGTATTTGTCTAACTTCGAAGTCATAATTTTATTCTACTGTTTAAGCATTTCTAGTTCTATTATTGCAACTAATCACACAAGCTTAGATAGAATTTATCTTATCATTCTCTTCTACATGAAGCTGGAAAACTTATCATGTATTAATTTCTGTTGATACTTTTAACGTATGCGATACTATATTAACCGAATGGACACATTTCCAAACGGCTAAATTAAAAGAAACAGCTTTGAATACCAACTTAAGTTAACTTTAGCGGAAAACCCAATTTATTGTAACTGTTAATAATAATCTTACAAAATTACTTAAAAGAATTAGAGAAGGACAGAGCTACTGCCTTCATCAATCAAACTATCAAGAAAATGCGAGATTACTTATGATTTTAGGTATATCCTGACCTTTACCTTCTTCACTACACGTCATCGCTTTTACACTACTAAACAACGCTACCTTCCATAAGCTATACAGAATAGTTTGTGGTAACAAGCTATTAACTTATCACTCTAAAGTATTCTAAATAAAACTAGCAATTAATTACTGTAGTGATAGCCGATAAAACACTACTCTGGATTCCTGAAATTACTACATTAACTACGCCATACGGAATATATCTATAAAAATATACCAAGACAGGCCCGATAATCTTAAATATGAACGCAGATCAGAACGTTCGGGTTCTTATTGTGTTCTATCGTGAAGTAAAATAAGTTCTGCTGTATTTATAATCAAATTAGCTATATGCGTATGTTGTTGTGTATCATAACTAAAGCACTCATGAAATGCCAACTAAATAAAACTTAAATTACAATCTAACATCGTATAATTCTTAACAAAATAATGTTACCGAATATTCTTAAATTCTTGCCAGAATGAAGTAGTCGGGTTCACAATATACTAAAAATACTAAGTAATATCTAGTGTAACCAAACAAATAAGTTAATATTTAAGCTACAGTGCTTATTACAATACAAAAACTAGAAAGAGAATCCTAAACCCAACTTTCATTACATACTATAAGATAACATTTATTGCATTAGTAAACTAAATTAGCCACAGTTATAAACGCTACCGTATGTTATAATACCTATCACTAACCGTCGATTTCGTAAAGACAAAAATTACTTGTACAATACAATTTTATGAAGAAGAATTCTAGTTATTAACTTTCATTATAATTAGACAGTGAATTAACGAGTAGCTCGATTTTCAATTAAAGATGAAATAGAACAAGTTGCTAGCATTATCTGTATCTATAACATATAGTTAGAAAAATCTGTCCATGATTGTCAAGGAAATATCGGCCTAGAGACTTAGTGGTAAAAAGATACATAGGCACTAGCTAATTGCTAGTAGATGTGAAATCTACCATTAAAAGCGTGCATAAGACCTTGCAATTGGAAATTTAAATGCAATCCTAAAATTGGTATGGCCAATACTGTAGCTGCTATAGTCTATCAGCTATCGTTTTTTTCTTCTACATACAATTTCTACCTATAGGCGAAATGTTGTCAACTAATAAAGTTCCGGTATCTTGCCGTCAATGAAAATAATTGCTTTCTTGTTCCATCTTCACGTAGATTATCGTAATCATTTACGAAACGCTCTTGCGTTGAAACTCTTAATGGTTTCGTACCATGAAATAAAATACTATACGCTTATGGTTGGAATATACCATTAAGAATTGAATGCGCACGAATTAGTGAGTCTTTCAGAAGAATTTTAAAATTTGAACATCAATAAAATTGGATAGTCCATATCTTAATGTCGCTAACTTTGCATACGAGTTCTTTAACAAATTACAGTAAGTTTTCATCAAAGAGTTATTTCGATTGATTATATTTGCAGTTATCGCTAGTGGAATATTAGACTTTCAATTATTATAAAAATGATTTGCTTCTTTTTCTTTATTAAGTCGAGAAATCATTCACAATTCTATCATGACCGTTAGTTTCGTCACCTGAACCATTACTTTCCTGTCCTTCATCTATCAATTTCTTTCTTTTATTAACGATGTAATGAAGTACATCTGTATGCACCTCTTGGGATTCCCCGGAATTTAATTTTTCCTCAACTTGATTTAGACAGTCATTTAAAGCCTGGTTTTGCTTTTTAATCTTATCAAGTTTCTTTTGTAACTCTCTCAACTGAGTTTTCTGTCGGTCCACTTTCTTCATTAATTGAGTATCACTTCTCTCTGCATCCTCTCTACTCGCTCTTGTGGTACATTGACGTTGCAATTCAATATCCGGTATTTGAAGAGACTTAAAAATTGGTATCAAATCTTCTGGTATCAAAATTCGGCTACACCTTCTTAGGAAGGCAATCATCTCTGAATTGAGTTTAGGTAGAGATGGATAAATTGCAGTATAAAAAGTCACTAAATCATGTCCTCTCATTTTTAATATTACTTTAGGATAAGACAAGGTACTAGTAATACCATTCCCGAAAGACACATTTTCTGTTGATTTTATCAGCTCATAAACGTCGTGTGAATCCTCTCTCTTCTTGAAAAGATCATTTCTGTTACTCCTTAATTTATCGATAGACTTGACAATTTTTCGGGCATAAACGATTAGCTCTTTTAGGACATCATTGCATTTTGTACTCTCACGGATTTTCTTCGCATATTCTACTAGCTTCCCTTTATTACAAACAACTTTACAGGTTTCCTCGAAATCTTTCATTATCAATTCTTTATTTGATACTCCTGTCTCATTTTCAAGATCTTCATGCAGTAATACCAAGTTTTCAAGACACTCTTTAAATTTCTTTTGGATTTTGATGAATTCTTCTATCGCATCAACTAGCTTTTTGGTTATAACGTTGATAATTTCTTGCAATACTTTGGCCAAATCAGCAGTGTCTCCTTTGCCGAAAAATCCAGATAAACAATCAGGATGTTTTGTTGCAGAAAGATTATGATTTATTTCCTTTTGGATTTCTTCTCCTTTCTTGCGGTCTCTCAAATAATAATATATATAAATTGGATCATAAAGATAGTTTTCTATACTATATCTCCTTAAGCATTGAATATTATATAATTGGGGATCTTCTTGATTGTCGTTATCAACTAGCCCAAATACAAATTCCCTTAAACTCTGATCTTCATCTTCCTCATTGACACAACATTTCACAATATTTTCCACTAAAGCTCGACATGAATTCTCAATCATCTTACTGCCACTTTTATCTGAAGGGTCTTGCCTTTTTTTCTGCCTGCTAGCAGACATGAACAGCAACGGATAATCATTCGCGATTAAGCGTTCACTAGTTAATTTGTCTTGAATCATTTGGTAAAATATTCTATCATCAGTAGCTTCAACGAAGACGATTCGAAAAGGTAAATTGACATGGACAAATTCTGCAGTTAATAATTGTATTGCTTACCGCTTACTAGCAGCCTTTTCAATTTTGGCCTCTTTGGTTATATTATCTTCTGACAGGATATAGACACTGCCTTCGGGTGCAAGACTGACTGTTGTAGGGGAATGAGTAGTCATAATAACCTGAATACCAAGCTTGGATATCAATTTAGATTTAATCGTTTCAATGATGTCTTTAACTAAACTTGGGTGAAGATGGGCATCCGGTTCATCGAGTAAAATGATTCCGCTAACATTGGTTTTTGCCAAATTCTTACTTCCGAATAGCCACAACAACGATAACAGTTCTAACCGTTCGGCGGGAGATAGTTGAACTTGAAAAACAGGTATGCTGAAAGGTACTCTTTTTTGGCATATTAATTCCTCATTCTCAATTATATTTATATCATACTTAAATCTATTTTTATGTAAATGTCTATTGACATCGTAAAGCGTGTTATCCATTTGCAAAAAATAGCGTATGTAGTCTTTCCATGAACCGTAGGTCTTGATTAGTTGTCCAATTTCCTCCCTTAAATACTGTGCTAGCTTTTCTTGAAGTTTACTTTCAATTTCTGCTGTATTCGTCAATCCTAATTTCATCGTAGCATCGCAGACCTTGTCTATGATTTTTCGATAAAGTTCTTCATGGTTAGAACATTCCATCTGATATCTTTCACCTAGAATACGGCGCTTTGTTATGTCCTCTAATGTTTTATTAAAATTTTGTTCAAAATCATCGGATACTCGCGTAACTGCCTTTATAGTGGGATTCTTGTTGTCGCCTTTTTGATCATGAATGGAATTGGGAGCGAAGCTTTTCTCCTCAGAGTTAGAACTGAGGTAACAGATTTGCGAAACGTTTCTTCGGTATGACAAGGTTGGACGAACTGATGATTTATTGGATCTAATTCTTCGTCTTGATATCATGGAAATGATTCCATTTAAATGATTAAATTCTGTAAGCATTGATTGCGTACTTGCTAGCAGTGATGTATCTAAATCGGTGATGTCGAAATTTTTACTTTTTGACCCTTGTAGTATAGCTTCTAGAATTGCTGTTTTACCGCTACCGTTTTTACCGGTAATAACAGCTAACATAGGAATATTACGCCAACAGAATGATTTACCCAGATTTTTAACTCTATAATTGTCAAACTGTATTTTAACTAAATAGCCTGGCTTTCCACATTCTGTATCTAACCCATCTTCGTATTGGATTTCTATTTCTTCTCGATGCTTACGTTCAATCTCTGCCATCAATTCCTCATTCGACATTTTTTCGGCTTCTTGCATGATAACTTTTACTGCTACTATTAACCATGTACCGAGATTTTTACCACTTTCCTGTGATAGCTTTATTGAAAGGTTATTAACCCTCTCTAGTTCTAAATAAGATATTACGGCGCCAAGTTTATTTTTATCTCGGCCCTGTGGATCAAAAAAGAATGTTATAAAATTCTCTGAAGAATCTTTCTTAACTATCCTTTTAATCAACAATATAGCTCAATGGGTCTTTTCAAATTTGATGGGTAGAATGGTAAAACGGACATTACTTCTCTGTGATAGCGTTACTAATTTCTTCATATTGCTAGAATGATTTTCAATGGAAATATCTGAACTCGTCAAAGAGATGGAATCATCTTCAAATTGAAAATCTGCTGCGGACATTATATCTTTTAGTGCGCTATCGATGTGATCACTCGTATCTAAAGGCCTAGGATTATCTTTTATGTTAATATCCATTACTGGTAAGATATCATCTTGTTGATCATCGATATTTCATTTTGTATATAGCAAATATCCAATGTTATCAATGTCTAGCCGGTAGTTCATTTCATTTTCACTTGCCCTGTCCTCAGCTTGTATGCATTCTTCATCATGAATTTCTTCTCTGGTCGGCTCTAGTTCCTTCTTGTCATTAGCCTTACCACTTACAGTAATGGCTTTGATACATTGTTCCATCTCCGCTGTCACATGAGTAAGTAATAATGGTGATTTCGGTGGCATATCTATGAATTTTGTACAGTCATAAACAATAATCACTGCTTCCATAATGGCTGTTATTGATGCTGGAGTCCATGTTTGATCAGATTTTTAGTCTTCCATATTGACTGATAATCTAACCAGATTATATGAATGGAAAAGTTCGCTAAGGATACTTTGGAGAAGACCGAAATCTGTTTCTATGATGTCCTCATCACGACCTTGATCTCCTTCACGCGAGTGAATTGCATAGACATAGATCGATTCCTCTGATCCATTTTGAAGTATCGCCATTGAAATACTATCCCTTGCATTAGTAAGTAAAGGCATAATAATAAAATGTTTGCTCAAGTTTAAATTTTCTATATGTAATCTATGGTATTTTATTCATTTCTTAAATTCTGAAGGGTTTTCAAGGTTAGAATATTTTTGGCAGTTACAATTGCTAAAATTAATATTTACATGGCAATATAGACCATTATATTACTGGCCAAGATAGGATGAATCCCTGCTGCATATATTAAAATTTTCTTGTTAATTGGATATTCGTAGACTGTTTTATCTGGATTGATATGTATGCGAACTATACGCTATTATTGTTTTATATTTCAGTTATTGCTTTTTAACTTACAAAATTATTGTATAAGCATGATCTAAGTATCTTATTTAGCTTACTAGTGCTCAATAATAGTTACCATGGTAGTGTCACTAAAACGATAGGAAAAATAATAAGTCTTCAAGTCTTCGTCCTTTGTATCTACAATATGTCTGTAATAATCTGCCCTATGAAAGTACAGTATAGAATTACTTTGGATTCAAATTTACTTTACAATATTTTAGTCATGATTAGCTTTAATTAACATACAAGGCAGTAAATGAGCCACCCTCAACATGCCTAGATAAATAAACTACAAATTATTTCTGGTGTAGGCATCCAATAAATGACAAGCAGAATTCCAGTTCACTACAATTGAGACCTTTATATCAGAAATATTGAGAAAATTTTTTAATTTACTACAACTGTAGCAGTACTGATTTGAACGCGCTTAATTTATTGGAGGAAATACCTTTAATCTTCATCTATAAACGGGTATATGGACTGCGATGAAAGCATGTTATAAGTATAACCATTAGAATTTAAGGTATTAATTAATACGAAGAGACTATCAAATAGTGCTGTAGCCAATCAAACTATCAAAATTACAAATTCAAATTACCCACAATCACTGAAGGAAGGAGCATTCCGTAAGAACTAAATTTCTTAACAATTTCTTTGACTTTTCTCCAAGCTACTAAATTGCATTCCTTTATCATGCTATCAACTTATTACTCTAAAAGTATTCCAAATAAAAGTAGCAATTAATTACTATAGTGATAGCTGATAAAATACTACTCTAGATTTCCGAAATTACTATATTAACTCGTAGCCCACCCAATAGGTCTTTTCAAGTTTAATGGTTTGAATGATAAACGGTTACTACTTATGGATGATGGTGCCCTTAATCTCTTCTCTGTGTTAAAATGATTTTTAAAAACATCTGAACTCTTCGAAGAGCTGGAATCACCTTCATATTTAAAATCCGCTATAGATACCAAACCTTTTCTTGGATTATCGATGTGATCATTTGTGCACCTAAAGGCCTACGATTATCCTTCACGTTAACACCCATTGCTGGTAAGATATCTTCTAACTGATTATCGACACTGCTGTATATAGCAAATATCCAATGCTATTACTATCTAGACGATAGTGCATTTCATTTTTACTTGCCGTGTTCTTAGCTTCTATGAATTCTTTGTCATGAATTTCGTCTCTACTTGACTTTTGCTCCTTCTTACTATTAGCCTCACCATTTGCATTGATGACTTTGATACATTGTTTATCTTCAATTTCATATAAAGAATTAATATTTGTGATTTTGTCGGTATTTCTACGAATTATTTGCGTCAGCTGCAATAATTACTGCTAGCGTAATAGTAGAAGCTGGCGCTGAAGTCCATATTTCATTGATTTTCTAGCTTTCATATTGACTGATAACCTAACCAGATCACACGAATGAAAGACTCTCTAAGGATAGAATGGAATCGATCGAAATCTATTTTTATGGTATCCTTATCATAATCTTGATTTTCTCTGTACAAATGAACCATATAGGCATAGATCGATTCCTGTGAGCCATTTTAAAATATCGCCATTGAAATACGATGCCTAACATTAGAATCCATTTCAAGAATCCATTTCGACTTTATTTAATCTTGACAGAGATTACGACTTCATTTTTGTAGGCCCAACCCCTTCTTTGTTATTAATAACCGCAATTAAAATTACGTCATATAGACTTTAACATGTTAAAGCGTAAAAGTAATTTATTTGATTAAACATTAACAATGCATGACTATCGAAACTAAGTGACTGGCCTACTTGTTCATTCGTTCAACAACAACGAGATAATGCGTCTTTAGATTTCAAGACATCAATTAGCTAATTTAGTAAAAATATAGAAATCAAACACGGTTTACTTGTTTATATTTCTCTCGTATAATTAAACCGCATTTGCCGCCACGTTATACTTTAATTAGACAGTACAAGATAACTACCAGTAATTACAAAAATTGAAATAAATTACTAGCGAAGCATAACTAGCCAGTAGCCTGTTAGTGATTATGGTTAGGAAGAAATTCTATAAGATAGGGGGCGTTTTCTCGTTCATGCCTTTAACTAAGAATAGCTCGTGGCTGATCTCAGTATTCATGACAATGGGAAAATTTTATAGCTTATTACAATTTAGTTCTTACAAATCCCACGCAAGAAATTATCAGGGATAGCTTATTACCGATTATACGTGATTTATTTATGATCCGAAATAGAGTTCTTAGCGTAATATGCTACTAAAGATATATGCATCAATTTCTTGTCGTTTAGTATTGAATATGGCGGCGCTGAGATACCTCAACTATCGGACTATCTAAGATAATTGCTATAAGGAATTAAAAACTAGTTTAGTAATATTAGGTTAACTAGTCATACTGCTTTGTTCACTACCTTATAACGTATGACGCAATCAAATATTATGGATATCGCAATACACGTAGCTTTATGAATTCCAGATAGTCCATGAATAGCGAAAAGTAAATTATGACTTAGCTGCTATTTTGCTCGATATTTACAATATATCATAAACTACAATAAGGATAATTATTGGAGACGAAATATCATTTACTTGAATACGTTAATTGGTGTTACTGCTCTACGTTGCTTAAACTATAGAGTTTAAGAAAATAGTCTTGCTCATAGTGTTTCAGTGTTAAGTATAGGAAATGCCATGACTTGTTGCACTTTTAACGGTAGGAATTAATGTGCTCTAGTAAATCAATATCACTCTTGTTAATTCGAAAATTAAAGCTATGAACGTTATTTGTAATGTGATTGTCACAAATTTTCTTCTTTGTGAATGGTTCACTCCTCTAGTAACTAATATCCTAATGCACTCTAACAGTGAGACAGATACTAGCCGCTAAGGCTTCGTGATAGCGTTCATAATTTAGAGAAGATTATTTTCATAAATAATTTATCCTTACATCTAATTACTTCATTAAAATGTATCTTGTATTTCTCTATTTAGTAAAACGTTCATTTATGAGTGCATTTATTGGTTTTAATCAGTTGATTTTGCCAGTTGATTGGTAGTGAGTGGTGAGTTCACCAAATAAAGCTGTTTTGTAGGCTGTAGTACAGCGTATCTATTGATTGTGAGCCTTTTAGAATGGCACAGTAGTTCTTAGGCGTTGTAGTAACTGTTACATATTCTTACTAGATCTTTCGACAGATTAAGGTAATAATCTGTACAAGCAACTCAAAGTAAGTGCTTTATGTTAGACGAGTGAACTTGTCAGGAAGTAGCCTGTGACACATAACCCAAAATCTGATTGGTAGAGTCTTTGAAGTAAAGATATAATTTACTTGTAGCCTTTTGCATCATTATGCACCGGCAATATAGGATACGATTATCAAAAGAATCACAGTAAGGTTAACTTTATCGATACAAACACAATTTATTTCATTATCACCGAATCCAGAATGTAAATACTAAGTACCGATTAAGATCAGTAGTATGGAAGGAATTAGAATTAAACACTTCAAAGTTTCATTCTACCGTTACTTTATCAAAACTGCCTAGTAGAATATTCCTTAATATAAAAGTCGCCATGTAAAAATCAGCTAGGGATCTACGTGTATTAGGGCCTATTGCTTATTTTAGCAAAGATTACACCTTCTGGACATTATTAATTCCAATTTTGTGAGTATTACCACTAGGTTAATTGTAATGACTATAGTCGGGTTAATAACTAATTATAATTGACAGAAGGCACTTGCGCTGGATTTCTGACGTATCCAGTTGCTGCTACAGCATCTTCTTGCAAAGGTACCTACAAGTTAATATAATCAATTCGAATATAGTTAGAAATAGATGACTAAATATGACTGAAAGAAAGTTAGCTATAAAATTGTTGATTTACCGGCATGGTTGAAAGGTTGGTGTATCTATTGTTTAACAATTTCCTTGGCACCTTGCAAAAGATAACCGCACCATGTATGCAATAGTAAAAGAAGAAAATGTAAACTGCAGTAGCCAAGGCAGTACCAGCATAAGCTATGGCTGTGACTGCTTGAGCAGCCTGACCAATACTTAGGCCATTTTGAAATTGATGGACGATTGTAGCAGTCATCCCAACCAATGATATGATCGTCATGACCAGTCCACCAATAGAGGCAAGTGCACTGATGATAGAAAACACTAGGTGCGCTATAGCCTATTATTAAAAACATTATAGTATCGTTTTTGATTAAGTTATTGATAGTAAAATAGACGAATGCGAAAGGAATCATACATAGGTGTATAGTATTAATAAATGTTGACTAAAACTTGAAACAGTCGCATTTCTATTACAAACTGTTGTTCATGTTATTTATTTTGTGACAGTATGGTACATTGAATTTATACCAAAAATTTAACAGTTTTGAATATTTAATCCAATTATCATATGTTAGAATTATACTCAATCATTGGTATGAATGTAATAGTTATTACTACTGGAAAGTTAATGAAGTAAAGCTTTAAAGAGGAAAGTTAACTGAATTTAAATAAATGTACATAAACAAAAGTTGAGAGGATAAATGGACTAAGTATTTTTCATAGATCTACGGTATACGATCAAACTTCAAAGTGAGAAATGTAACCTTTGCTATAATTTTAACTCGTTCATTTATGTAAGATAGAGTAATCGATCTACTAAATAATTTATTTATCAGCAAATAAATGTAATTTACGTTGATTTAGCTAACAATTTAGTGCTATTTAATTTTATTAAGAAATTGACTAGTGCATAATGAAATACTTTCGTTGAGGATCTTACACTTCATGATGATGAAAAGGTGGCCAATTGAATAATTTATTCACTACACAGATGACTGTATTTCAAATTGATTTCACTTTTTTTCTTTGGGTAATCATATTTCATTTATTTCGTAATCATTACTAGTATGTAGATAGAACATGAAATTTATATCTTACTATATTACTACTACCGATAGATCGTTTTAGACTTTACTATAAATAAAAGAACATTGAACTTTAGAAACAAGCAATCGATTATTTAATGACAGTAAGAATTATATAAGGTGAAATTCATTTAATTTAAATTTATTCCGTGCACTTGCATAGCAAAATTTTACTGACAATAATATAAAGTATTGTCCTAAAAGGGCAAAAATAGCTTTGCTCACCACTTCATGACGATATAGTCCTTTCCTGTATGCACAGATGCCCAAGATACTGGTGATTAATATCTACATTATGTAAAGATTAACATGATAAAATTGAGTTCTATATGATAAACTATTTTATTTCCAGTTAAGATATTTTTCAAGTTTTATTTATATTATTAAGGCTAGTCAATTTTCACTAAGTTGTAGTGAATCAAGAACAAATTGACTCATGGAGGACTACTGAAGAAAAATGTAAGGACTCAAGTCAATCATAAACTCCCCGATGTTGAAAGAATAAAAGCAGAAAACGCTTATAGAAATGAAAAATTTTTGACCACATTAACGAATAAATTGATCGTCGGGTTAGGAATATTTTAATACTAGCTATAGACCAACACGATGTCGAGAAATTATAAATTTATAACGAACATTTCAACAAATATATTGGCGAACATAACAGTTGATCTCTTGATACTGATCGGTAAGCCTTGGACTTGATCGCTTCCAACTCAGTAAAATATTTTAAAGAAAATCTTTTCTGGCATATGTAAAGTTAAGCCTATTGAATATAGAACTATATGATGAACGAATGAATGTCAACGAAGGTTGTTAAAATGCCAAAGAAAAAGTTCTCTCATGGTAAGATACAGATTAATATTTTATATAATTATATAATTATATAGTGATTTATCAGTCGCAAGTTGACTTTAATTCATACTGGAGCACTCGTTGTTTAAAGGCAACTTATATTTTCATATTTTAAAATGTTACAAGTAGCTGAAGCCCCTGGCTATAGAAGAAATAACTAATTTTGTATTGACTAGAAATTGAAAGCTTGGGATATCGTTCAACCATTACTTTATTTTATGTTTTAGCACTCGCTTTGTAAGGGTAATTTTACTTTACTTGTTTATTCATTTTGTACGTCCTAATAATTAAAATTTCAACTTGATGTAAAACAATAAAAGTTATTATTACAAAGATTATTGATTTTAGCCGTCAAGAACTATTAATTCTTTTCGAAGTATAAAAGCGAACCGGATTATTCTTCATACAACATGTGAGTCAGTAATTATGACATTAGAGTGTGCGATAGATTTATATATTAAGAAAATAGTGAATATCTAAATGAGAAGTTTTATAACATCGCAGAAAGTATAGAGAGTGGCTGATTTAAGATCGAATGAGTAGTTGAGTACTCGATAGATGAACTCTTTTGATGGGTGTCGTAATTGATATTAAAGAAGACAATACAGTAGAGGGATCCAATTAGCGCGGTAATTTTCCTAACATCAATCAAAGTCAAATTATTTTGTTGTTTTTAATACTCAAAAAAAACATTCTTTACAAACTCATCTTTTATCCTGTTTTGATCAATCAACCAAAAATCAATTACTGTAAAAGTGTCTTCAATAATTGAGTTTAGACCGAGGACCAAAAATGGAGTGATCTATGTCTATATTTCTGCATTTTACAATGCCTCTGTCGAGATACCAACAGTAACTTACTACCACGAGTCACAATTTAGTCTTGTGCACACCCATACTGATCTTCTCGATTATTTGTCCGTAGCTCCACTACACCTGAAGATCTAATGTATGTTGGTACTAAACTACTTTCTGTCGCACAAAAATATGACTGTTCTACAAGACTAGTTTAGTTTATTAGTAGAGTAGGCGAGTGCCATCCTGTGCACTATCAAACAACGAACTGAGGAACGAGCAATTAATTGCTCGTCCTATTATACATTGCTATAAACTTATGCTGCAAGCATAGCAATTTACCATACGATATTTTACATAATTAATATACTGGCTCTAGTAATAATTCGACAAAGTACAATTAAAGCTTTGTCATCTAACAATTTAGATATTAATTAATAAACCTATCTTCAATTAACAATTATTAAATGTAATCCATTAGCAAAGTAATATTAGAAGACCTAACCAATTAGCAAAATACGTAACCTAGCATCGTAACATTGCGTTTTCTGATGGAGCCAGTAGAATTTTGATGGTGAATCACTTATTGTATAGTAGTGACAGTGAAAAATTATCATGCCGGTTCGTATGATAGCAGAAATGGATAATAAGACACTAATACCCTACTACAATATTACAGATCAACTGTAAGGGAAGAACTTTCAAACAGAAATTCATTTGTCAGGCACATGTAAAACGGCATTTTGAGAGACAGCACCAGTAGAAAATAAAATGGACTACGGCTTCATGTACGAGTATTACTAATTGCTAATTACAGTAACTGAAACATGGATGGAAAAGCAACAAGTATTCATAGTTCTAATGCTTGTCGTTATTAGTGAGTTATCTGTAATAGCGATGGAAAAATAATTATATCGCAGTAAAATAACATCGTCAATAATGCAATCTTTCCGACTTGGTAGCGATCCTTGGCAATTTTTCAGTAACATCATATTTATACGGAGAACACAATTTATGAATATACCAATTTTACAGATGAAAGAAGCAAACATTTAAGAAATACGACAGTGTTCAAGATACACTATGGCAGCATTTTTATTGCTGTGATGTAATCATCTCAATATTGAGGCCTATATACTGATTGCAGACAGTTACAATATCTTAAATGATAAAAATTCAACATACCGGTCCTGCTACCCAAAAAGCAATTAAAGTACACGATCATGCCTATACAAAATAAGGCGACATAAGGAATAAAGATTGCCAATATTCCAAGAGTAAGAATCACGGAAGAAAATACAAGAGCAGCAATCGATAAATTGCACACTACTATTAAAGAACGCGTTGGTGCTGTATTGGCATTATTCACCATACTTTGACCGTAGCCCGCCATTTTATGTCGCAACCAAGGTTTTTCAACTATGTCAAGATGTAGCGAAAATAGAAGTACTAAACGGCTATCAACGCAGCCTGTAATATATACCGTTACTAGAGCAATAAGTTCTGACTTGTTCGTAATACATTATAGAAATAAAACCGGAGTTCGAGCAAAAAAACACCTAGCAATCACTTTAACATTATCTGCCAATACAATAGCAATGGAATGCATGGAAAACAATTTTGCTATACAATACATAAGCTCTCAATTAGTAGTTGCTTTTAGCTCTGAATAATAATAGGAGTGTGTATTTAATATTCAATATGGAAATATTATTCAGCGATTGTCCGTTATGGAGGCTTAAATAAACATAAGCATAATAGGCCAAATAGATGAGATGTTTTTAATCATTTCTACACTATCTTACGTCGTAGTTTATTCTAAGCAGAGCGTGACATCAATTCAATTTTATGAAATGTTTGTATTTAGTAATGAAACATTGACAATTATGCCAGATATCCTTGAACTAGCTGTCGTCAAAACCTGTAGGGAATATCATAATTGTGGCTGGCAACAAATATAGTGCAACTCATATTTGATAGTATTGCACAGTAACTCTATCTGATAGAGTTAGGGTTTTTAAGAAAAGATATTAACGTGATGCTAATATTAGATGATTTAATTAATCCCTATATTAGAAACGACTGATTACAAATAATAGCCAATTAACTGATTATGCTACAAGATTGAAGTAACTTGATTAAGAAAATGTCCAGCACCTTCCAGCGTTCGACATTAAATAGAAGTGCAGTTGTATTGTACTATAAGCACACTTCTATTTCATATCCAATTACAATTGTCCAGTAACGTATGTTAAAACTCTACATAAGTAGACTATATTTATAAATTTTTGACCGGCTTTTCATCAAGCAATTCGTTTTCACTTTATTATACGTATGGCCAAAATATAAACTAAATAGTTTGCTACTGTTCTTATCGAGTCATATTATATTCTTATTTATTATATTTCAAGTTTTATTATGGTATTTACAATTGTATTATTGATACATTACTCTTTTAAGTCCACGCATAGATAGCTAAAGAGGCAGATAGCTGTACAAATCCTCCTAATTAATAACCATGGGTTAAATTCAACTGGTTGAATCGAAATTCTGCATAATGGTACATGGGTCTATATGCAACAGTTACTTTGATCTTATAGATGCTAACGTAATCTGCCGACAATTAGGATTTTCACGTAATATTAGATATGGCAATCGATATGGAATTGGAAGGGGACCAATTTGGCTTGCTAACCTGCGTTCTTCCAGTTACAAATCTTAGTTGCATGCTCCAATGACGGTCGGGAAGTTTCATTATTGAGGATATCGCCAAGATGTTGGTGTGACATGTTATAATAGTAAGTTATTCGTAGTAGGGCCAAAATTTGTTTTGTATGCGCATTTAGTGTTGTATCTATCTTAAAACATACTTAAGTAACATATTTCAATGTTTGATATAGACTAAAACTCAAATCATTAATCCAAACATACAGTTTATATTCGTATTGTAACGAAGTCTTCGGATAGAAAGTAATTATCTTACAACATATGAGTTTTTGTAGTCTGACTAAGTTATAATAGAACTGCAAGAGTAGACAAATTATACAGATCTAGAGATATAAGAATTAATTAAGAGAAATAACGAAGCCGCTTATATACTCTACTTGTTAACATCACGAAGTTAATAAACAATATTGCTTATTAATTATCGAAGAGGCTTTAGCACGAAAGTAGAACGCTATGATTACTATAACTTTCTGCAAAATCGAGATCAACATATTTATCTCAGAAAAACGTAATACATTCTTGCCATTATTATCTATGCTAGGCCACATTGCCATGTTATTTTCACACTAAATTTGATACTTTTACAACTATGTTAACAGTACTATAAATATCACGTAAACGTCTAGCTTACGTAGGTTACATGTATAAAGGTATGGCCCACCGGCGCACCTTCAGTACCAAAATGCGAGGCTAGCAGAGCCTAATATTAAGCAGCTTCTCTACACGTATTTACCATCATTTACGCTAATTATTTTATTGATTTATTAGCCATACGATTTATATCAGCGGAACATGCTGTTAATAATTATAATGTGAACTACTAGTATTAATTATATTATTTGGCCATGTAATGTTAGAACATACACGTAATTGTCCTTTATTTGGAAATCACTCTATCACAATAATTTCCATACAAATATGAAGAAGATATTTTGTTAACTTTTTCTTGAATTTTGGCTTTATGATAACTACGGTACTTGATCATATGAAATGGTACCGGAAGTACTCATACATACCATTGTAAATGCAGTTGTGGGTATTATGGAAATCGTTGTCAATATCGTATGTATTCCCATATTTTTAATTTGCAATATTCTTACCATCTAAAAACATCCTAATTTATAAGCGTGAGAGCAATATCGAAGAATTGGTGTGAGATCCAGCAAAAAAATCCAGCAGCGACAGTACAGCCACTTTTGGCAGTAAATCAACAGTTTTAAAAGCGTGAAACGATGGATATTCTGAAGTAGTCTAGCTTAAGTTATGAAATTAGCATGTATTATTAATACTCACAGCTTTTTATTCTTAATCTCAATAAGCATTTTTCCAATACTAAAGTAGAATTAAGCAACTTTTAAAAATTAATATTTACCGCTATAAATGAACTTACAGTATAAGTAATGTGACTTGTTGCGAAACATTTTAATATTGAGTTTATTACGAATAATGTGAAGCAGTAATGGTCCCTTGCATTCTAATCTTCTAATTCTATACTTTCCTACTGCAATAAGAAACTGTAAGATGTTAGAATTCTGGATCGGTATAATCATAATAAAATGAAATAGTTCCACATAAGGTCATTAATCCAACAAACATTAAAATATCACATATGATGGTCTGTACAGTTTGAATCCTATTGTAGTAAAAGGACTAAAAGTAGAGTCCTTTGTAGTTTTTAGTATGTAATTAGTATTATTTTACTATAGAAAATACCTAGAAAGTGATAGTGTCTTTAAGTTTTACCCTGCCAAATCATCATGTCGCCATCTTTTCTTCTTCATTATTTTACAAGGTATTATATAGATTACTATAGAAGTAGCCCAATAGAGCAAATGCCTAATCTAAAGAAAGGGCGTTTCATCGTCTATTCAAATTGTAAAGAAATTTGACTTAGTAGCAAAACCCTATCCTTAGAGAAAGGGGATTTATAACATGACGATAAAGTACTGTAATGTAGTCTATACTCGTACAGTTACAGTACAATCTGACGCTAAAACATCAACTGTCAATACTCGCGAATACTAAGCGATACTAATGTCAGAAAAGTAGTCGTAGTAGTCATATAAATTTTTTTGATAAGCGATTACTGTGATCTTCATAAAAACCGAATTTTTCCGGATTTGTGTCCGATATAGTTTTCGGATTCTGGGACTGGTCGGGTTTGTGTCCGATATAATTTTCCTGTTTTGGAACCGGTCGGGTTTATTTTTAATTTATGTCTGAATTATAATTTTCTGTTTTAATTTTTGGATTTTTGTTCATGAAAAATATCGTAAGAGTTGATTTTTGAGATTTGAACTTTTTGTTATGAATTTGAAACTTTGGAATTTTATGACGTGACTTGAAGTCACATTAGGAGATTTAGTGAGGAAAATAGAAAATAAGATGGAAATTGGCAGAGGTTGTGTTGATTGTTAGGTAGTTAGAATGCTGTTTTTATGACTAAATCTTGATATTTAAAGGTTGATTTTTAGACTTTTATAGTGTATTAATGATAGAAATTATGTTAGAAATGAAGTTTGATGTATTTTTATAGTTAGCTTGTTACTTTTATAGTGTTTTGTAAGGGAATCGTAGGGTAAATTGTGTCTGAACTTTGAATGATTTTTGTTTTCTTAAATGGTGCAAAGTAGTTTTCTAAAGCGGATCTTAAGAGCGATTGGTTAGCAAATGTTTAGTTTTAAATACCTCTGACGGCTCTACGAAGCCTATAAATGATAGTGCAATTAGAAAATTTAGAGAGAGAGTAGAAGAAGATTTTATTTGAAGAACTTGTTGAATTTAAAAGGCCTTCGGGGTCGAATTGTCGTAAGTTAAAACGTTCTTCTTTTTGAAAGGTTATTTGGTCGTTGACAGTTTTTAAGTCTGTCATTTATTTTAATAATACTTAAAGCTAAGTATTTGTAAGGTTGTTCGGTTTATACTTCTCTCCATTTTTGTTTTGAAATAAATTGTTGTTCGGTTATTTCCCCAAATTTTATTTGGTGTGAAAGTATTAGCGTTAAGTCGACCGGAGTGCAACGAAAGTAGAATCAAAGTTTGTTAAAGTTTCGTAGCTTGATCTCTACACTTTTCATTTCATTACACTATGGAGATTGCTGTCAATATTGTACTTACTCACATTGTTTTTGCAAATATTTTAATATTCTGATTCCAGTAAGAAGAATACGCGTATAACTAGAAGTTTATGTTTATAATGACTCATACGAATGAAGCATATGTAAATTACAGTTTTAATATAATGCTCCTAATAATGCACTATGTTAAATGAATAAAATTTGATTAAATTGTAACCCATAAGCTTCTATTAAGAAGTTATTTTATATCGTTTGTCATATAATGATACTATGCAAATGACTTTAATATTACATTCATTTCGCTCTCAAAATTGTATTAGATGATTATTGTTTACCGAATCCTTACTATCATAATCAGACCTGTGCTAACGTCAATGAAAGATCCTATTGGGACTGTTTGCAAGATTATTATGCTGGTTTCTGCCGAGAAAGTTAGTGTAAAATAGCTTGCTTAACTACGAAGATATTTCCTGACTTTGTTTTTATTCAATATTTCTCTTTATGCTATGGAATATTTCATAATTACAGCAAAACAGCATGTGAAACTGTGCATGTACAGTATTCGTTCGTTAGCCAGAGATGATACACTTAATTATTCTTGTTTCATGAAATGTGCTCATATTGGTAAGTGCAGGAACTAAAAATATATTTTCTTTATATCTATCTAGCTGCCACGAAACCGCGTAATGTTATTTATTTAACAAATTAATTGTTTATTCTCTCCACAAAGGAAAGTAAATTTATTATGCTGCGATTTTTAGGTCATATTTAGGCCCCAGTCATTCTGGAGTTAGTTCCTTGAGCCGAATTCAGATCCAGATCACTTGAATGGAAGAACTCTGTAAGGATACGTTGGAGACGATCGAAATCTGTTTTTATGATATCGTCATCACGATCTTGATTTCCTTTACGCGAATAAATCGTACATGCATAGATCGATTCTTGTGAACTATTTCGAAACATTGCCATTGAAATACGATTCCTTGCATTAGTACGTACAGACAAAATAATGAAATATTTATTCAGGTTTGAAGTTTCTATACGTAATTTATAGCATTTTGTTCGTTTCTTCAATAACAAAGCATTTTTAAGGTCAGTAGTTGGCAAGATTCTGTTCGTGTTTTATTCTTCATAATTTGAAAAAAATTGTAATTCTTAATTGATGAGCTAGGAGAGAATTGACAAACTCTCTCTCATTGTTGCGCTTTCGAGGTCATCTTGATTATTCATCATGCTTATTTAGATTCATTCATTTATACTGTCTCTATAATTTTCTCGTCTCAATACAGATGTAACTAGCATGGCTTGAATGGAATCTGTTATCCATGTTTCACAAGTGCCGGAGTACTTGGTTGTAAATGAATGGATTTCCTTGAATTGAAGTAAATAAACCCCAATTTTCCCCCTTTCAACGCTGTGATTGATTCTTTTATTTTACTAAATAAATTTTTGCACTGCTGATCATTGTAGAGGTCGAATACTTGAGCGGGATAAGCATGATCTATTTTATCACGAAAATGTTTACTGTTCAATCGGGATAATATTTTATCTCTTCAAGAATCCATTTCGACCTGATTTAATCTTGACAGAGTTTAC
Source organism: Trichoplax adhaerens (assembly GCF_000150275.1). Taxonomy (NCBI): domain Eukaryota; kingdom Metazoa; phylum Placozoa; class Uniplacotomia; order Trichoplacea; family Trichoplacidae; genus Trichoplax; species Trichoplax adhaerens. The sequence goes on from NW_002060948.1 coordinate 5,972,500, forward strand.
GAGTTCATTCTTATAGGCCCTACCCCTTCTTTATTATTAATAATTCCAACTGAAATTACCTCATATAGACTTCAACATATTAAAACGTAAAAGTAGTTAATTAGATTGAACATAATGATGGATGACTATCGAAACTAAGTGGCCTGCCTACTCGTTCAATTGTTCGATAATAACGAGATAATAGGCTTCAAGACATCAATCAACTAATTTAGTGAAAATGTAAAAATTAAACACAGTTTACTTGTTAATGTTTCTCTGGCGTAATTAAGCAGAATTTTTGTTGTCATATCATGTTATAATTATAGGAGTACAGTAGCTATGTAACAGAAAATTAATTAATTATTAACCGTGTGTCGGAGTATAGAGGCTAGATTGCTGAGTTTCTAAATTGTATCAATAAATAAAGCTGTGCGATAATTGGTGTAATGCTAGCGCGGCATCAAGAACTAATATACAAATTTCACTGAATAAAGTGCAAGATAACTACCAGCACTTACGAAAATAAAAGTAAATCACCAGCGAAGCATAACTAGCTGATAGTCAGTTAGTGATTACAGTTAGAAAGAGATTCTATAAGATAGGGGCGTTTTCTCGTTCATGCCTATAATTTAGAATATCTCGTGTTGATCTCAGTATCCTTGAAAATTGGAAAATTTTATAAATTGTACCGATTTAGTCCTTGCAAATCCCATGTAAAACTTACCAGGGATAGCTTAATGCAGGTTATACGTGATTTATTTATGATCCGATATAGTGTTCTTAGCGGAACAAGCTATTAAAGATACAGTATATGCATCAACTTCTTGCCGTTTAGTATTGAATATGACGGCGTAGAGATACCTTACAAGGTACTTAAACTATCAGATTGTCTGAGATAGTTGCTGTGAATATTTATAACCAGTTTAGCAGGCTTAGATTAACTAGTCATTTTACTTTATTCACTACCATATAACACTTGATGCAATTAAATACTACGAATATAGCGGTATACGCGAACCCTTTATGAATTCCTGATAGTCCAGAACGCGCGGTCAGTATATCACAACTTAGCTGCTGTTAACGCTCGACATTCGCAATAGATCATCAATGACAATAAGGATAATTTATTGAGACGGAATGTCATTTACTTGAGTATTTTGATTATAGATATCGCATAACTTAAAATCTAATTGGCAGAGTTTTTGAAGCAAAGACATAATTTGCTTGTCACCTTTATTATTTGCATTGGCAATACGATTATCATAAGAATCATAGTAAGGTTAACATTCCCGATTTAGAACACAATTTATTTCACTATTACCTAACCCGAAATCCAAATACTAAGTAAAAGTCAGTATTATGAAAGAAATTACTAGAATGAATTACTTCAAGGTTTCAATGTACCATTACTGTATATCTTCTTGAGCAAAATGGACTTGTCTTATATATATAATCTGCACGCATACACCACCAATAATTGCATATCTAAACTGCTGAGTAGTATATCTCTTGATATAAGAGTCACAATGTATCAATTGGACAGACCACTACGCTTTTTTATTTCAGCAAAGTTTACACTTTCTGAATATTACTACTAGGTTGATAGTAATTACTATAATCGGGTTGGTAATTGTAATTGGCTGTAGACACTGTCGCTGGATTTCCGACGTATCCAGTTACTACAGCATCTTGTTGCAAAGGTACCTACAAGTTAGTATAATAAATTCGAATATAGTTAGAAATAGATAACTAAATATGACTAAAAGAAAGTTAGCAATAAAATTGTTGATTTACCGGCATGGTTGAAAGATTGGTAGCATTACTGATAAAAGCTTTCCTTGGCACTTTGCGAAATATAACCGCACCATGTATGCAATAGTAAAAGAAGAAAATGTAAATCGCAACGGTGATGCTAGTACCAACATAAGCTATTACTGTAGGCGCTTGAGCAACCTGACCAATAGTTTGGCCATTTTGAACTTGATTGGCGATTGAAACAGTCATTACAGCCAATGTTATGATTGTAAAAACCAGCCCTCCAACAGTGGTAATTGCACTGATGATCGAAAAGACGAGATGTGCTATAGCCTATCATCGACAGCATTATAGTTGTTGATGGTAAAATAGAAGAATGCGAAAGGAATCATAGGTATATAGTATTACTATATGTTGATTAAAACTTGAAACAGTCACATTTTTATTGAATACTGTTGTTCACATTATTTATATTGCAACGGTATGGTAAGTTTAATTTATACCTAAAATTTAATAGTTTGAATATGTAATCCAATTTAACCATTATTCTTATGCTACAATTATACTCCCATCATTGCTATGGATTAGTCGTTATTACGAGTGGAAAATTATTAATCCAGCAACAACTTTAAAAGGTGGAAGTTGGGTAAATGAAAATTTTGTACAAAGATATGAAAATTGGGCGGAGAAATGGACTAGAAGTATTTTTCGTAGATCTACTGTGAATGATGACATTTCAAAGTGAGTAATGTAAACGTAAAACCTTTGCTATAACTTTAGCCCCTTCATTTATGTAAGACGGAGTAATGGGTCTACTAAGTCATTTGTTTACCAAGCAAATAAACGTATTTATACTTGATTTCGCTTACAACTTAGGGCTGTTTAATTTTAGTCGGAAACTGACTGGTACTAATGAAATTCTTTCGTTAAGGATCGTACACTACATGATCATGAAATGATAGTCCAGTAAATCATTTATTCACGGCATAGACGACTGTTTTTAAAATTGGTTTCACATTTCTCTTTAGGCAAATCACATTGCACTTATTTCATAACTATTAACAGTATGCAAATAATACATGAAATTAATATGTTACTATATTACTACTGCTTCAGTTAAATAGTTGTAGACTTTACTATTAGTAAATAACATTGAACTTTAAAAATAAGCAGTCGATTATTTAATGACAGTAAGAATTGTATAAAGAAAAATTCATTTAATATATAATTATTCCGTGCGTTTGTATAGCAAAAATTTAACTGACAAGAACATATATTAGTAGCCTAAAAGGGCAAAAATAGCCTTGCTTACCACATTATGACGATATTGGCCTTTCCTGTATCCGCAGATGCCCAAGATACTGGTGATTAATATCTACATTATATCAAAATTAAAACGACAAAATTGAGTTCTATATGATAAACTACTTTTATTTCCAGTTCAAATACATTTCAAGTTTTCCTTGTATGTAATACAGTCTACAGAATAACTTGAGATACGATTGCAAGATCGAGTAAGAATAGTTTAATTTCTGTGTAAGTACTGTAAGTTATGCTATAGTGCTATACGCATTGATAATGTACGCAAGCCTTCTTTACAGGCAACGAGATGTAAAGAGATTAGTGGACAACTTGAATTACTGCAAAACCGTCTTAAAATCGATGGCAAGCTAGAAAAGGATGTAAAGCGACTTTATTTTTCCTATTAAGGCTGGTTGATTTTCACTAAGTGCTAGTGAATGATGACCAAGTTGATTGGTCAGGGACTACTGAAGAAAAATGTAAGGATTCAAGCCAATCGTAAACTCTCGGATATTTCCAGAATAAAAAGCAGAAAATGCTGACAGAAATGTAAGCGTTTTAACTACATTAACGAATCAATTGATTGTCAGCGTTCGGAATATTTTAATACTAGCTATAGACTAATATGATGTAGAGTTCTAACGAACATTTTCACAAACGCATTGACGAACATAATAGTTCCTGACTGAATACTGTTTGGTAAGTCTTTGACTTGATCGCTTCCGACTGGGCAAAAACTTGAAAGAAAATGTTTTATTGGAATATGTAAGGTTAAACTCATTGAATGTAGAATTGTTTAATGGACGAGTCGTAAGACACAGACTATGAAGCAATTTATCAGTCGCTACTTTACTTTCATTGGTAGTGGAAGACTCGTTGTTTCAAGATATGCTACGGTGTTTATTTTATTCTTTGGTGTAATCATCTCAATGTTGAGGCTTGTATACTGCTTGTGGACAAGTAGAACATGTTGCAAAAAAAAATTCAACATACCGGAACGGTTACCCAATAGCAATTCAAGGCGGCGAGCAAGCCAATCGCGAAGATGGTGACATATGGAACAAACAATCCCATTATTCCAACAACCAGAAGAACGGAAGAAAGTACAAGAGAAGCAATGGATAAATTGCTCACTACCATCAAGGTACGCATTAGTCCCGTATTGGCACTATTCAGCATATTGGGATCGAAATTGGCCATTTTGTGGCGTAAATAAGATTTTCCTTTTTCCTGTCTTCTCAACTCTATCAAGATGAAGATGAAAGTAATTAAGAAGAGTACTTAATCAATATCAAAGCGACGGGAGTTTGCACTAGTTTATTTATAATAATGCCAAGTGTGTCTTCAACGTTCAATTGTACTGTACTATAACAATACAGTACAATGAACCAATTGTCCAACGACCGATGACGTCAGTGAAGAGAAAGGCCATGCCTATGCGCATGTCCATATTCAGTTCTACACCGTGGTGTGCCGTAGTTGACGGTAGGCTAATAAGCACAGTATGGTATCCATTCCATGGTATAAAATACAGTAGTCCTCTTAACTACGGCCCCAGTATGTACTGTAGACTGTACGGTACTGTATACTGTACAGTATACAGTAGAATAGCATAATACTGTACTGTATGCATGTACTGTACATTGTACAGTACCTATGACTGACCTATGACAATATAGTGCGCACACCTAGGTGTGCGCACTAGGCTAGGCTCTATTTTAAACTTAACGGCAAATCGAAGATTAACTTCCGCTCCCATGAGCGGGTATATGCTAGCTTTTATTATTAATAATAATATTATTAGTAACATACCTAGTAGTCCTATTGAGTAATGAATGATGGCCAATCATGGCAGATATCCTTGCACGAGCTGGCATCAGCAATATCAACGTTGTGCATGGCAACCAATAGCACCTTATAGTTGAGAGTCTGATGATCATTGCCGTCGATTGGATAGCGTTCGCTTTCTAACCAAAGATGATGAGCGCCATGCTAATATTAGAGGATTCATGAATGGGTATATGCTAGTTTTTATTATTAATTAATAATACTATTAGTAACATACCTAGTAGTCCTATTGAGTAATGAATGATGGCCAATCATGGCAGATATCCTTGTACGAGTTGGCATCAGCAATATCAACGTTGTGCATGGCAACCAATAGCACCTTATAGTTGAGAGTCTGATGATCATTGCCGTCGATTGGATAGCGTTCGCTTTCTAACCAAAGATGATGAGCGCCATGCTAATATTAGAGGATTCATGAATGGGTATATGCTAGTTTTTATTATTAATTAATAATATTATTAGTAACATACCTAGTAGTCCTATTGAGTAATGAATGATGGCCAATCATGGCAGATATCCTTGTACGAGCTGGCATCAGCAATATCAACGTCGTGCATGGCAACCAATAGCACCTTATAGTTGAGAGTCTGATGATCATTGCCGTCGATTGGATAGCGTTCGCTTTCTAACCAAAGATGATGAGCGCCATGCTAATATTAGAGGATTCATGAATTCCTCTATTTGAAACGGCCGATGACAAGATCGATGTGACTGGATTAGCAACATGTCCAACACGTTACAGTGTTGGAAATGGAATACAAGTGTAGTAATATTTGAAGCAGATTGGTTGGAACGGTAAAAGACACTATCATCGAGTTGAGGAAAAGCCTACCCTTGGCAGGCTCAAGTCTGAACTTGTAGGCAACGCTTGGTTGTAGTCAATTCATCGAACCAAATGGATTGAACAACTGTAGACTGTAGAGATGATCCTTGACTAGATTCTTGTTCGAGCTCATTATTGCTCTACGATTCTGAATTCTGTAACAATAAAAAGCATTCTATTTGCTTTAGTCAATGATTTGGTAAGTATTCGATAAGATGGAATGGAACAGTTGTGAAATACATTTATTACAACAAGATTAGTCAATATCGTCATTTTTCAACTTCAGTACCAAATGAAATCTATCCATCAAGGAATGACGCTATGATCGGCATAGGCTACAAATAACCATTGCTTCAATCCATAAATTAAACTCATAATAAGTAAGATGAATTATGAACGAGTAAACTGCTCGGTCAATGACCGGGTTTGGGCGTTATGAAGTGGGGAAAATG
>NW_002060947.1:0-583 GCF_000150275.1 Trichoplax adhaerens
CAGCTGCGTGCCTTGCAGCCAGCCTGGTCTGTGGAATTGGTCATGATGTGGGTCTCCCTTCCCGTTTGTTAGTCCTCGTCGTATGTCCCGTCTTCTTTGGCCCGCTTGGCGAACTCTGTTTCCTCTCCGGTGGCGAGCAGTTTTGCCTGGGCCACCCAATCATCCCGGCTGACGCGCCCCTTGAAGCCGACCAGGTTCTGGTCCGCCCAAGCGATTTCGTCCGCAGTCCATGCAGCGATCTGGTCGTAGTGGAAGATGCCGATGCTGTTCAGCACCCCTTCCAGCTTGGGACCAACGCCCTTGATCATCTTCAGATCATCCGCCTTGCCACCCCGTGCCGCGTCCAGAGTCGCAGGCTTGTCGCCCGCCTCAGGCTCGGCTTCCGGCGCTTTCGCTTTCTTGGGTGCAGGTTTGGCCCTCGGCTTTTCAGCCACTGGCGCCTTGACCACCTTGAGCCACGGTGTCAGCAGCGGCACTTCGGTGCCGTCGATGCGCTTGACCGTATCGCCAATGTCCGCTGCCAGTTGCACCGACGCATTATACTGAGTGCGCCCGCTGTCATATTCCGTCAGGCTGGTCAGCC
>NW_002060947.1:6406-8139 GCF_000150275.1 Trichoplax adhaerens
TGAGTTAATCTACAAAGTATTGACTACAGCAATTTAATACGAAGGTAATTAGTTAATGTATTCACATTTATAACCGAAGCTTATTTCCTGACGTTTACACAAATGTTCAGTGTTAAATGGTGATATTATACATGAAGAACTTAGCGACGTTAAGTTCTCGTTACAAATTTGCCTGACTTTATGAATAAAAACACAGCCCCAATTTTGCGTGATAATTGACTAATTGGTTCTACTATTACAAATGAGTAATTTTAATAAAAAACAGAACAGAATTAAAATTCCATTAAATGCGCACTTTCATCAAAAATTCTCTCAGCTAATTTGATCTATCAACTCGAAAGAGACATTGAATATAGCTGCCATAATTACTATTACTTTTATGAAATATTATAATTGGAAATTAAAGCTTTCTCAATTTTTATTGTTTCAATCGTTCTGCTTGTCTAAAAGTTATGAAAGGATACCAAGCTGAATACAATAATAATTAGAAAAATATATTAATAAAGTGCAGCATTATTATGAATGTGTTATGCACTAATTCGTCATTCCATTTTCTGTTTGTACAAGTAAATTTTTAGAACGCTGACTGTAGAACTTCAATTTAACAACCGTAGTTTCTATATAGCTTGACTATTATTTTTACATCAATTTACTCTTACAACTTATCTATACTTTAAAATATGAATAAATCTAATAGTACGATTCATAGCCAGTGGATAAGCTTACAATTACATCGATATGTTGTTATATGTACTATTCCGATCGCTTTTATTGGTCTTATTCTTAACATAACAGTGGCTTATCTCTTATGGACAGATAAGTATTTCAAGAAAATCTCTTATCGACTTATACTCGTTTCAGTTATATCCGACACTGTTTCTTCTATCGTATCCGTAATTATTTATATTTATATAGCTACTGATAGTGTAAATTATTATCAAGGTACAATGATTTGTCGTGTAACTTTATTTATTGCCTTTTCGTCATTTGGAATTTCTATTATGAATCTATCATTAATTAGTGTTAATCGTTATTTCGTAATAGCAAAACCGTTGTCGGTATTCTATCGAAAGCATAAGATCAAACTTCTTATATTAAGTGAACTACTTATTTCTATAACATCAATAGCAACATCGTCGCCTTTCTTAGTCTACACAGCTGTTCATCCTCATTCAACAACGCTTTGTGATTATCCTGATATTACACAAGCTGTAGCAATTTATGAAATTATGTTTGCCGTTATTATGTATATCATTCCAGTCTCGATTATGATTATCATGTATTCAAAACTGATTATTATTCATAAGAATCATATACAACCTGGCTATAGAACATCGAATCAGATAGAATTAGAGAGAGTACGAAAGAAACGATTTACTAAAACTTTAATGAGCATCACATTTTCTACAGCATTACTTACTTGGCCACAATTTGCCACGGCAATCGGAACAGCAATAACTCGTAAATCAGTCTACGAAATATCGTTAGAAAGTACTATTCTATATGTGTTAGCTTACTTCGGTACAGCGTTAACATTTTCGATATCAGTTTTAAATCCGTTGATCTTAATAAAATTTGATCGGCGTGTTAACCAGAAATTTTTTACATTATTAAAAAATGTTTTAAATAAATAATCGATATATAGGATAGATGTTCTATTTTCTGAATCTAACTTATGTATTGTATATTTTCGCCAATATTAAATTCTCAATCCTTCGCCAGATGTACTGTAT
>NW_002060947.1:10493-16365 GCF_000150275.1 Trichoplax adhaerens
GAGAAGGGGATTTATAACATGACGATAAAGTACTGTAATGTAGTCTATACTCGTACAGTTACAGTACAATCTGACGCTAAAACATCAACTGTCAATACTCGCGAATACTAAGCGATACTAATGTCAGAAAAGTAGTCGTAGTAGTCATATAAATTTTTTTGATAAGCGATTACTGTGATCTTCATAAAAAGCGAATTTTTCCGGATTTGTGTCCGATATAGTTTTCGGATTCTGGGACCGGTCGGGTTTGTGTCCGATATAATTTTCCTGTTTTGGAACCGGTCGGGTTTATTTTTAATTTATGTCTGAATTATAATTTTTCTGTTTTAATTTTTGGATTTTTGTTCATGAAAAATATCGTAAGAGTTGATTTTTAAGATTTGGACTTTTTGTTATGAATTTGAAACTTTGGAATTTTATGACGTGACTTGAAGTCACATTAGGAGATTTAGTGAGGAAAATAGAAAATAAGATGGAAATTGGCAGAGGTTGTGTTGATTGTTAGGTAGTTAGAATGTTGTTTTTATGACTAAATCTTGATGTTTAAAGGTTGATTTTTAGCTTTTTATAGTGTATTAATGATAGAAATTATGTTAGAAATGAAGTTTGATGTATTTTTATAGTTAGCTTGTTACTTTTATAGTGTTTTGTAAGGGAATCGTAGGGTAAATTGTGTCTGAACTTTGAATGATTTTTGTTTTCTTAAATGGTGCAAAGTAGTTTTCTAAAACGGATCTTAAAAGCGATTGGTTAGCAAATGTTTAGTTTTAAATATCTCTGACGGCTCTACGAAGCCTATAAATGATAGTGCAATTAGAAAATTTAGAAGGAGAGTAGAAGAAGATTTGATTTGAAGAACTTGTTAAATTTAAAAGGCCTTCGGGGTCGAATTGTCGTAAGTTAAAACGTTCTTCTTTTTGAAAGGTTGTTTGGTCGTTGACAGTTTTTAAGTCTGTCATTTATTTTAATAATACTTAAAGCTAAGTATTTGTAAGGTTGTTCGGTTTATACTTCTCTCCATTTTTGTTTTGAAATAAATTGTTGTTCGGTTATTTCCCCAAATTTTATTTGGTGTCAAAGTATTAGCGTTAAGTCGACCGGAGTGCAACGAAAGTAGAATCAAAGTTTGTTAAAGTTTCGTAGCTTGATCTCTACATATTTCATTTCATTACAGTAACTGCAATGTAATGATAAGTTAATCTACAAGAAAAAGCAACTTAATATTAAGGTATTTGGTTGATGTGTTCACATAATGTATATAACCAAGTTTATTCCTGACATTTCCGTAAATAAATAATTAGTCAATGTTTAAATAGTGATATTACATTATACGAATTTAGTGAAAGTTTAATCTTCCTTACGAATCTGCCTTACTATGCGACCAAAATTATAGTCTCAATCTTGTATGATAATTGACTAATTGAATCTATTATTACAAATGAGTAACTTTAATAGGAAAAAGATAAAAATGAAACATTAAATACGCACTTCCATAGAAAACTCTTTGTAACGAAACTGAATATTGTGATTGTAGACATTTCGCTATGCTTAGTAAGATGTATGGAAGCACAACTTTCTGTAGTTATCTTAAGACATATTTGGTAGCTCGCAGCTATGGATTGCAATGGTAGATTCTATGTTATAGTGTAGATGGCTATATATAGTAAGGTGTTGCGTCACTATTAAGGCTAGAGCTAAAAATAGGACTGTAATTCATATATTAGGATATGCTTAGTTTACCGCGCTTTGACTGCTAAGAATAATATCTACTGGAATACTGTAGTTTTTTCTATATCGGTTTAATGATGGTTTGCTGTAAAATATTGTTACTAATAATAATTTGACTATGTATAAATTAAGGTTAAATGTTGCTATGCTGATTGTAGCTGTGACTGCTACGAAATGTACAGTATATAAGCTAGCAACTTTAGACTATTCAGTTAGTTGTTTCTAGAAGTCTTTCAGTAGTTGTATTTGGCTAGAGTAGAGCTGTGTTTAGCTAGTTTTTGTATTAGATCTAATAAAGTTCTAATTTTCTACAACTTGGGATATTTGTGATTGGATTTTATCACACTGTTACGGTTAATTTGATTGATCAACCCGAAAAATGCATTGAATGCAACTGTTATGGATACTATGACTTTTATGAATGCTATAATTAGAAATTAAGGCTTTCTCAATTTTTATTCTTTCATCGTTATATTTGTCTGGTAATAATAATTGTGGAAGAATAATAAATCAAGCACAATGATGATAAAAAAAAATATATAAAGAAATGCAGTATTATTATGAATATGTGTGATATATACCGATCACGAAATTCCAAATTTTAGAAAAATAAAGGCTTTATTAAATCTTATACAAAGATTAACTGCACACAGTTCTACTCTAGGCGAATACTACTACTAAAGACTTCTAGAACGAACTAACTGAATAATCTAAAGTTGCATGCTTTTATACTTTTCGTAGCATTCGCAGCTACAATCTGCATGACAACCTTTTACCTTATTTTACACATAGTAAAATTATTCTCAGTAACACTATTCTACAGCGGACCGTCATTAATCCTATATGGATACGACTGCAGTACAGTATTTATGTAGACATTATTCACACCAGCCAAAGTACAATGAATTAACCATATCCTAATATATGATTTACTGTTCTATTTTTACCTATAACCTTATTAGTAACTCAACACCTTACTGTATATAGTCATCTGTACTATAGCATAAAGTCTATACCACTACAGTCTATAGTTATGGCTACCAAATGTCTCATAGGATAAATATCTACCGCACATTATGCTAAACATGGCTAACAGTCTACAATCACAACACTAAGTTACATTACAATGTGTTATGCACTAATTCGTCATTCCATTTTCAGTTTTGACAAGTAAATTTTTAGAACGCTGACTGTAGAACTTCAATTTAACAACCGTAATTTCTATATAGCTTGACTATTATTTTTACATCAATTTACTCTTATAACTTATCTATACTTTAAAATATGAATAAATCTAATAGTACGATTTATAGCCAGTGGATAGGCTTACAATTACATCGATACGTTGTTATATTTGCTATTCCGATCGCTTTTATTGGTCTTATTCTTAACATAACAGTGGCTTATCTCTTACGGACAGATAAGTATTTCAAGAAAATCTCTTATCGACTTATACTCGTTTCAGTTATATCCGACACTGTTTCTTCTATCGTAACCGTAATTATTTGTATTTATATAGCTACTGATAGTGTAAATTATTATCAAGGTACAATAATTTGTCGTGTAACTTTATTTATTGTCTTTTCGTCATTTGGAATTTCTATTATGAATCTATCATTAATTAGTGTTAATCGTTATTTCGTAATAGCAAAACCGTTGTCGGTATTCTATCGAAAGCATAAGATCAAACTTCTTATATTAAGTGAACTACTTATTTCTATAACATCAATAGCAATATCGTCGCCTTTCTTAGTCTACACAGCTGTTCATCCTCATTCAACAACGCTTTGTGATTATCCTGATATTACACAAGCTGTAGCAATTTATGAAATTATGTTTGCCGTTATTATGTATATCATTCCAGTCTCGATTATGATTATCATGTATTCAAAACTGATTATTATTCATAAGAATCATATACAACCTGGCTATAGAACATCGAATCAGATAGAATTAGAGAGAGTACGAAAGAAACGATTTACTAAAACTTTAATGAGCATCACATTTTGTACAGCATTACTTACTTGGCCACAATTTGCCACGGCAATCGGAACAGCAATAACTCGTAAATCAGTCTACGAAATATCGTTAGAAAGTACTATTCTATATGTGTTTATTTACTTCGGTACAGCATTAACTTCATCGATATCAGTTTTAAATCCGTTGATCTTAATAAAATTTGATAGCCAGATTAGGCAGGATTTTTTTAAATTATTAAAAAAGTACTGATAATAACAAGTACAATATAATTAACTATATGATAGCTGTATCGTTTTCCGTATCTTTTCTTAAATCTAATTTATACTATTGTGTGTTCCCGTTAAGAGCTAAATTTATAATTTGTCACTAGATGTACGGTATATAAACCTATCTAGTTTTGGCTGTACCGTAAGAATATGAAGACCTTGACATACAATTACTTTACTTCAATATACTCTTTATGCTACAAATCAAATTTAAGCATTTCATAACATCCCTCATTCATCTTTTCTTTATTTGTATCCGACATTATGATGTGGAATGCCTAAAATGATGTCGTCTTGATTAGACTCTAATGTTTACAGAGATATTTTATGATGTGATTGGGTCAGACGCTTAATATTATCTACCTTAGCCAATGCTAGAAATTATCATTATCATTATATGGAGAAAGACTTCTACCGCTGTATTTATAACGGAACAGTGGCTTAGTTAACATTGGTAGTGTGTATAAATAGACAACCCGGTAGTTATTTTAAAATTTTGTAAATTATCCTTTAGTATCGTAGATACGTAACATTTAACTTGTATTGTAATTTGTATGATGTTGGTAATACACTATAAGTCAGTATTGTAATCAGAGTACTATGCATTGGTATAAATACTCGATCATCCTAAGAATATGGTTTAATTCTTTTTACGTCGCTTTACTTCACGTTACGTCTTAATACTAGCTCTTATGCGTTAGTCAAACTTGTAACACACATACTGTCGCTTAAATAAAACGACTTAAACCACTATCATTCGATCTATCTCCACGCTCTTCACTACTATAAACGTATCATGGCTACTACAAATCCGCCTGCAGAGCTGGCCAATTTCAAAGAACCCACATCACTATGTAGTAAAAGGACTAAAAGTAGAGTCCTTTGTAGTTTTTTTTGTATGTAATTAGTATTATTTTACTATAGAAAATACCTACAAAGTGATAGTGTCTTTAAGTTTTACCCTGCCAAATCATCATGTCGCCATCTTTTCTTCTTCATTATTTTACAAGGTATTATATAGATTACTATAGAAGTAGCCCTATAGAGCAAATGCCTAATCTAAAGAAAGGGCGTTTGATCGTCTATTCAAATTGTAAAGAAATTTGACTTAGTAGCAAAACCCTATCCTTAGAGAAAGGGGATTTATAACATGACGATAAAGTACTGTAATGTAGTCTATACTCGTACAGTTACAGTACAATCTGACGCTAAAACATCAACTGTCAATACTCGCGAATACTAAGCGATACTAATGTCAGAAAAGTAGTCTTAGTAGTCATATAAATTTTTTTGATAAGCGATTACTGTGATCTTCAAAAAAAGCGAATTTTTCCGGATTTGTGTCCAATATAGTTTTCGGATTCTGGGACCGGTCGGGTTTGTGTCCGATATAATTTTCCTGTTTTGGAACCGGTCGGGTTTATTTTTAATTTATGTCTGAATTATAATTTTTGGATTTTTGTTCATGAAAAATATCGTAAGAGTTGATTTTTGAGATTTGGACTTTTTGTTATGAATTTGAAACTTTGCAATTTTATGACGTGACTTGAAGTCACATTAGGAGATTTAGTGAGGAAAATAGAAAATAAGATGGAAATTGGCAGAGGTTGTGTTGATTGTTAAGTAGTTAGAATGTTGTTTTTATGACTAAATCTTGATGTTTAAAGGTTGATTTTTAGACTTTTATAGTGTATTAATGATAGAAATTATGTTAGAAATGAAGTTTGATGTATTTTTATAGTTAGCTTGTTACTTTTATAGTGTTTTGTAAGGGAATCGTAGGGTAAATTGTGTCTGAACTTTGAATGATTTTTGTTTTCTTAAATGGTGCAAAGTAGTTTTCTAAAACGGATCTTAAGAGCGATTGGTTAGCAAATGTTTAGTTTTAAATATCTCTG
>NW_002060947.1:16415-25030 GCF_000150275.1 Trichoplax adhaerens
TCTACGAAATATCGCTTAGAAAGTACTATTCTATATGTGTTTATTTACTTCGGTACAGCGTTACTTCATCGATATCAGTTTTAATCCGTTGATCTTAATAAAATTTGATAGCCAGATTAGGCAGGATTTTTTTAAATTATTAAAAAAGTATTGATAATAACAAGTACAATATAATTAACTATATGATAGCTGTATCGTTTTCCGTATCTTTTCTTAAATCTAATTTATACTATTGTGTGTTCCCGTTAAGAGCTAAATTTATAATTTGTCACTAGATGTACGGTATATAAACCTATCTAGTTTTGGCTGTACCGTAAGAATATGAAGACCTTGACATACAATTACTTTACTTCAATATACTCTTTATGCTACAAATCAAATTTAAGCATTTCATAACATCCCTCATTCATCTTTTCTTTATTTGTATCCGACGTTATGATGTGGAATGCCTAAAATGATGTCGTCTTGATTAGACTCTAATGTTTACAGAGATATTTTATGATGTGAATGGGTCAGACGCTTAATATTATCTACCTTAGCCAATGCTAGAAATTATCATTATCATTATATGGAGAAAGACTTCTACCGCTGTATTTATAACGGAACAGTGGCTTAGTTAACATTGGTAGTGTGTATAAATAGACAACCCGGTAGTTATTTTAAAATTTTGTAAATTATCCTTTAGTATCGTAGATACGTAACATTTAACTTGTATTGTAATTTGTATGATGTTGGTAATACACTATAAGTCAGTATTGTAATCACAGTACTATGCATTGGTATAAATACTCGATCATCCTAAGAATATGGTTTAATTCTCTTTACGTCGCTTTACTTCACGTTACGTCTTAATACTAGCTCTTATACGTTAGTCAAACTTGTAACACACATACTGTCGCTTAAATAAAACGACTTAAACCACTATCATTCGATCTATCTCCACGCTCTTCACTACTATAAACGTATCATGGCTACTACAAATCCGCCTGCAGAGCTGGCCAATTTCAAAGAACCGACATCACTACAATCCTGTATTAGCCATATAAATTCATCGTAATGTGCTAAACAGGCTAAATAAAATATCAGTTAATGATTAATACGACAATAAGTTTGCTTTTCATCAATTAACCCAAGCCCTATTGTAAATATTCCTCAACTTTGTTTTTAAAACAAACTTGCTTCAACTGCAACTAAATTGAATTACAATCAATTTATGAAAGTATAATCAGTTGACTTATTAATTTAATTTCTAGATGTGTACAATAATGAAAAATTGGGTCTGGACATACTCTCATTCCGATCCAACTTGAATCATGCTTAAAATCTTACTAAATTATTACATAGCACTAATTGAAAATATTTTTTTAGTCCATCGCTGCTTTATTATTTATTTTATTTTGTGTTAACTAGCTTGTATACAGTATTGTCCTCGAATCTTATGTAGGCTATATTCTTAGTTAAGGACCATATAGCTTAGCTCTACTATACTAGCTAGTTCTAGCTCTGTCGATTGGTATCACAAGCCTGTATGGTAATCCTTCCCGTTGTTGCGATTAACGTCATTCCTTAACATCACCGTAATACATTATCGACATTCTAATACGATGCTGCACGCTATATACTGTATAATGTATGTACTGTATTTACTTGTATTGACTCAATCCAAGCCACATTATCGCAACACTCGTATACAGCGCATTCGGTATATTACAATAATGTAACAAATAAGAGCTTTAATATTCTGGGTTTAAAGGTAAACCTAGATCAAATAAGCAGCTGCATGCACTTACTAGCTAATATATTAGATACTGATAGAACATAATACTACCAACAAAGTGAGCATGGTAAAATTTATAAGCATTTTTTTAGATTCTACGTAAAGGTATAATACATCTTGGACTACCTTGAGCAGGAGTTTAACAAATCCTATGCTTAGAATGAAATTAGAAACTATTATGCACTTTGTGAAGTCATAATTTAAGCTAAAATAAATTAAGTGGGAAATAGCTATCTTTACTTCTTATAAAACAGCAATAGCTGTCAAACTTATTTTGAAAGAAGCCAAATCTATAGCTAAAACATGGATCAATACTCAAAATATTAAGCAAAATAAACAGATTCTCCTACTGCGACCAATCAAACTAGCAATAAAGAAATAGCATAATAGCTTATTGTTAGCTACAGAACCATGGTTAGACTTTATAACTCTTGTATTCCTCTATTTCTCTATTAATGTATCGAACTATACCACCTTTCCATATTCTTTCGCATATGCTATCATATATTTAATTAATTCTCCAAAATGATTGAAATTGATCTGGCAAATATTCATACAAGCTCGAAAAGATTATACCATAGATTTCCTTGGATTAATCAATTAATTAGTGAACTAACCACAGATAAATCTGTTTACAATCAACAATTATAGAATACTTGTGCACGATAGAAAGCCTGGTCAAGCCAACATCAGTAAACTAAATCCAGATAAAAGGATCTGTTTACAGTAATCATACGCGTAAATCAGGATATTGTACAGCAATATAATTTTGCATAATTTATAAACAAAGTTGGTAATCATTTTAGTAAAGGATAGCAGTTCAATTAATGTTTAGATTAAATGTCCGTTCAGGTGAGATTAATTGACAAGCTCAAGCTTATACTAAAATTTTTTTTTAATTCCTAGTGATTTTCTTATACCATTTGAGCTAATAATAGATTTAAACTGAGTTTAAATTGTCGTATTTGTAGTAATTTAATTGAGTTGACATCTTCTAATCTGATGTCTACTTTTGACTTATTTAATGTTTATCTTATTTAAGTTCATATATAAAGCCACAATGAAGATAGAGATTGTTGGTTGTGTGCTATTGCTATTATCTCTGAGTC
The DNA here is from genome assembly GCF_000150275.1 of Trichoplax adhaerens. NCBI lineage: Eukaryota > Metazoa > Placozoa > Uniplacotomia > Trichoplacea > Trichoplacidae > Trichoplax > Trichoplax adhaerens. The sequence continues at coordinate 19,302 of NW_002060947.1, forward strand.
ATTCTAGAAGGGGAGTTCTAAGCAGTTTAGCGATTAGGAGAGTACAGTGCGATACTTTAGCTAATGTTACTTGAAAGAGTTGTGACAGATTGTATCCCAGGCAAGACTATCGCAATATATATAAAAAATGATTATAAATATAAATAAACAAAATGGCAAATTTTCTGGGTAGAGAATGATTAAGAAAAAAGGGATACCACAGGCCATTGATGTAAATATACATTCAATTACGGTACATTCATGGAAAGTTTCAAAACAGAATTCTAATATATAGTTGCATTTAAAGCTGAGCGTCCGCTTTACAATATCATTAATTGGTATAGTGATTCTTCATGCTGTACTGTGCGTTACATGCAGTGCACTGCATACTGACTGTACGAGAGTTTTACCGAGTATGACAATGATTACGATTTCGTACATTATTTCTGTAGACAATTACTACTATTTCGTAAGCTTTTCCGAGTAAATAACTCAATTTTCATTCTGATTCGATAAGTGATTGGTAATTATTTCTTAGTGAAGTACTATACGCGTAGGTGACGAGATTTCACATACTAGATTCTAAGCGATTGTAATTTCTTCAAAATAACCACTATCATGTATCACTATATGGCTTTGCTGTCAAGCTTGAGCTTCACGGAATATCAAATGGCGTAGAAAGATTTAACACGACATGAAGTAAGTACCCTGTCAGTAATTAAAGCCAGTCACAAGCATTTGTAGACGTTAAAGATAAACTTTATTTCGAATGCGTATTTAAGTTTGCTTGAGAACTCACTAATCTATTAGACATCCGCACAACTTAGTATCAGTATCAATATGACTTAGCATTACTTCCCTACAACTATCAAACCCAGTAATATTCCAGCTATTCCCATAATATTGCTCTGTTTAAGCCTTTTTCGATGCCTATCAGTATTACAATTCCATCCAATTAGTGCATATGGTCAAGAGACTGCAGAAACGATTGGATATGAATCACAAGTATAAGCGAAAGGTAAAGAATCTTTGTTACCATGGTTTCCAAATTTAGGAGGGCTGCTTTGACGTATTTACTTTATTATTGTTTTGTCTCGATGACGCATGCTCGTATCAATTTCACTGCAGACGATACAGATGCAGAGTGTAGATACCCAAATATGTCTTCATGTACTATGATCTTCTATAGACATTTTGTTGACAATTAAGTCAACTCTGGATAGGATGACTTTAACTGCAATTGACGTTGCCATTACTACCGTTACAAAAATGTCCCAACAAGTCAAAATTCATGTAAGTGGTTAGAATCGATCAAATTAATCGAAATTATGGCTAATCGAGCAACCTTAAACGCCCAGGGTAGAGCGTATTCGTATCCGGATTAAAAAATTACTTACTACAATGATTTATTCTTGAGTAAAGATGAAATCCTTCTTTCATCTTTCACTTCATAGGATAGATTAATATCGCATTCTCTCAGTAGAATGGATAACTTTATGTAGAAAATATTATTACTGTTTGTATATTCTTTAATCGATGTCATATGTAGTAGTCTTAAAGTAGATACAATGTTTGTTAAAATATCTTATTTGTAGGTAGAATAAAGTTTTTGTTCCATGCTATTTTCCGTTAATCCAGTATGCTGATATATTATTCCTGCAGTTGGTTGTTGTAATATGATTAGCTGTATCTTGATGATTAGTAAATATAGAAGTGAGTTATATAGTTGTATAGTCAACAATTTAATAAATTAGTAAATGCTTACTTATCTACCTGATGCAATACGTATTTGACAACGTCGGATCGTAATGAAACTATTCTCAAAGTGAAGGTATCATTAGGTGCCCCTTAACGTATCGTTAGCCAAAAATATCAAAATTTTATTAGGGAACGCCTGATGGAGCAACAAGAAGAGCGGAAAAGGATATCAGATAAAGCTAAAGAGAAACAAATATTTCGCGAAAATAATAAAAGAAGGAAGTAAGTAAAATGAGTTGCGATAGCTAGATTTCTGCGAGACGACAAATGGTAAAATGTGTTTCTCTTGCCTAGATCGAAAGTGGTAATTTCTACACTATCCAATCATTTGTTATATAGGCAATATGAACAACAAAAAATGAAGAAATTAAAGAAAGAAGCAGAAGAACGTGAGCGATTATTAGCTAGTAGAAGAAGAAAGATAGGCCAAGAAGTAAATAAAATGCGAAGTGTTGTTAGACAACAGGATGATGAGAGTGAGAATAAAGGTAATCAGTTTATTTTTTAATTGATTCAGTACAGTAGTTTAATGTCCTATGTTTCTCCTACTTAATTATCTGTTCTCAATTGCTTCTAGTTAGTCTCATGCGGTACTTCTATGCACATTAAATATTTAAGCTTGAATAGTTAAATTTTTGCGTTATCTCGTGATACAGTATATGATACTATTCTATCTTTTAATACTAACGTATAAGATAGAGCATCATTCTATCCTACAGGTCTAAACTTTCTCATCATTGCTTCTTTAACTAAATTATTTAGTGGCTAAGTATCTACGCTCTTTGAATCTTTGAGTGCTGATAACATCAATTACTACTATATGAATATCCACATACTCTGTTCTCCCTTTTATTTCATTTCAATTATCATCTCTTAAAACAGGAGGGAGAATAACGCCAAACCTCATGATTAAACGTGATATTCAATCAAATAAACGAAAAAATAATAGCGCTCATGATAAAATTCTTAGTTATTATGAATCGAGTGGGCTAACAAGGCAAGATATTATTCTAGGTGGCAACGAATCTCCAATAAATGATGACTACGATGCTTTGGCTTATACCGACGAATCTAATAATGTGCCTAAATATCAATCAACAACAATTCGTCCAGAAACATCCAAGCCTAGAGGCAACTCGACCCAGCATAAGAAGGACGCGTTTATTAATCAAATTGATGAGATCAATAAAGTGGCAGAAATGGATAGTAATCGACAACAGTTAGATACTGACGATGAGTTATCAAGTGCAGATAGTCTTGAAATAGGTAGAGTAAGCATTCGAGAGGGTAAATGCACTAGTATAAAAACTAAACCTGAAATTCATTCTCAGCCATCGATGGAAAGCGGCCATGGATCGGCTTTGCATAAAAGCAACTCTAACAATTTATTAGCTAATGTTATCGACGATGATGACGACGAACTATTTGATAGCTTAGATTTAACGCCATTTCAGTTATTGAGGCATCAAAATAGTCCTAATCATCAGGAAAGCGTTAAAATTCCATCACAAAGCAGTAGCATTAGACCATTATCGGCACACCATCGTCAAATAGATGCACCGATTCATGATACTCAAGGGGAACATTCTCGAAAAGAGAATGAAATAAGTACTAAATTATCTGATGATGACCATAGACGGCGTGGTCAGAATATCAATAAAGACGTGGATTCTGAATTACCTCAAACTGGTTATAGCAATACTCAAAACCAGCAAAACTTTACAGATTCTGAGCCTAATCTAAACTTACAAGAATCAAAATCTTCTTTAATATTTCCATTACATGATGATGATGATCTCCATACCGTCAGTCAAACTGGTGAAGATACCGGTACCAAGAAAGATCGAATTAGTAGTGCAAAATCAACTAAATCTGTTCGATTTGCTGATACGGCATCATATCATGGATTATCCGATGTATCTTCACTCTCTGACGACTTTGATGCTACCGTTAGTGTAATTGTCGATGAGATTAACAAGTTACAATTATCAAATGAAAGAAATCAGCAACAAGATGACGATCATGGCAAACATTATCAAAAGAAGATCAATTATCATCAGCGCAATACCGCGAAAGAAAGCGGTCGAATTTCTTCCTCTAAGCAACCAAGTCAAGACGGTTATGACGAAGAAGATGATAAAAGTAGCAATAATGATGATTCAGTTGATCCGTGGAAGTTAAGTCAAACGTCTACATCTTCACAATATCAAAATGAAGAGATTGTAGATGTCCAAAGTCAGCTGAATCAATCTTCAATATCTCCTCGTCAATATCAGGAACGTCCAAAACAACCAATAGAACGATCTAGAAGTGAAGGATCTTTGCAAGGTAAAATAAAAAGTAATCATTCATTTAAATCTCTTGCTGCTGTTGAAGATCCTACAAATGACAATGTACCAACAGAAGATGAAGTCAGCTGGCTATGGAATAAAGTACAACAATGTTTAGAGATACCATCAGGAACAAAATCTGAAAATAAAAAGAAGAAAGATGACGATAAATCTCGAAATCTGTTAAGAAATACAGGATTGAATATTTCAAAACGAATAATGCCTAGTGATAAAATTAGACGATCATCTGTTACTTCGGCACAGAGTGATACTGTTTTACTCAAGGATCAAGATTCAGCATCATCACGAATTCCTAGAAAAGTCTCATCAGCTAAACCTTCGACATCAGCTAAAATTCGCCTTCGTACGCGTTCATTAGTAAAACAACCGATCAATTTGAAACATACTAAACCTTATCCTAATAGCGTAAAGGCAATGTCCAAGACTAGAGTGGAAGGAAATAGCTTTAATAGAACTATTCCACGATCCTCTACCTATGGTCCAGTTAGGAGCTCTGCAAATAAATCATTAGAGAAAGCAGATTTCAACACTTTATATGAAGGTAGAAAGCGATAATATAATTGATTTAGCATCAATTCCGCCAATTTAACATTTACGTATGCGTATTGTTTGATATTTATAATTCTTCCTACGATGTGATATACATACATGTTATTGCAAACGACCCTATTTCAACTTTACTCAAGCACTAATTAATGTTACTAAATATAACAAAAATGATTATTACTGTCTTTTAACACGTTATTACTTTAGCTTGCTATTATTTAACAATTAGGCTTTCATTTTTAATCCTACTAGCTAATAATGTGAGCGAGAGTGTTGCTCATTTCATCATGGCCGAAAGCCTATGCAAAAAAAGTCTATCGGAAAGTCAAATTGAAGATTTATTAAAAGCAAAAAATGCACCAAAAAAGAAACAAGTCAAGCCTAGCGCTTTATCGATAGAAGAGAAAAGATTATTAGCTTCCATTCAAAGATTAGACGCGAAATTAGAAGGTATGCTCGAATTGACATATATTTAGCACAAACATTCAGGATACCAATTCTGTTCCATGCTCTTTGGTGTCCTATACTAAAATAAGAAACAGTTATTTACTCCACCCTATTTTATGGAATATTTACTGATACAGAAACAACTGCTGCAAATGCTGAGCTTATCCGTAAACATTTAGCCGGTGTAGAAACATTTAAACCGCAAGTAAGTAATGGAATTAAAAACACGAATATGTGCTCTTCTTCGTATGATTTATCATGACTAATTTAATTCATAGCTACGAAAGAGAATTTCCAAAGCAACTCAGCCCATTCGCCCCCAACAATTTTACGAAATGAACGTTGCATTAAAAGCTAACAAACAGCAACAGAAAATTAAATCTCGAAATACTAGAGTTGAAGATGGGTTTCATCAAAATAGAACAGTCAGGTTGTAGATTTTTTTGGTGCACTAGTTCATACAAGCTGCTATTTAGGTAATTTTAAGAAGTGAAAATTCTCATATTAATTTTACAGTTAAAAATTAGATATTTGAAATTTCGGTAATTCTACTCTGCAATATGCTAGAAATTTGTACTCGAACACTAAGATTATCTCACATAAAACAAATTATCACTCATAGTTAATGTAAAATTTATCTATACTGTG
>NW_002060947.1:25349-218190 GCF_000150275.1 Trichoplax adhaerens
AGAGAGTAAAATGATGTTAAATGATGAATGGCTCTGCTTTAATTTAGTAATGAGTGAAATATAAACATGTCTCGTATTGTAATCATAAAGCGAAATAATCGCCAAATTATAATACCATATACAAGAATATAAATAAATTTACAAAACTACGTCTAACATCATTTTGATTAACAAAGTTTGCAAAACTTTTACTATCGAATACTGATAGTAATTCCGATAGTATTTAAAAACGCAATAGCCACCAAGACACTTTGTGAAATTGTAGAAACAACCCAGATGCAGCATTTCATATTACCATTGATCGCCTAGCGATGTTAGTGATTTCTGCTTGAACAAAATAAATACATTTTTGTATATAAATTGTCATTATCAGTGAAGATGCTTACTAAAGAACAATAGAAACAATACTTAATACTTCTGGCTTAAGATGTTACGATTCATTTAATGATTACATTCCTTAGGAAGGCCTGAGTAAGTCTTTACCTGTGCTCGTATTTTTGATAGGACTTCCATCATGTTATCCAATTCCTGCCTGAAATAATTGATCTGCTCATTTTTGGCTAGTAATATTCGCTGCCATTTTTCCTGTTGGAAAGGACAAAACTCGACGTTAGTACCCAACTTTCTTACTATGTGTAGAATGTAATAATTAAATGAATTATAAGACGAACAAAAAAGTACTATGGTTATAAAGATGGTAAATTTTGCACTGTGTATTTGTAATAACCGTTAGGCAATATCCACAATTGATTTGTCTTCCAAAAGTTAAACAAAAAAAACGTGAACTTATGCATTGAAGATTATCAAAAAATACTGGCAGACAAATTATCAACCCTAACTTAAATCAGTGAGTATGCTCTATATCCGTCAATGACCAAAAGGAAAAATAAATTTGAGGTCCGAAGATATAACAATTGTTTACGTTGGCATTGCCATTATTACAAAGCATGTTACCTCTCGCTCGTTTACATCGAATTCATTCATGCCATTAGAAAAGTTGATCATATTCTTTAATTCATTCTCCCTCTCTTTATACCTTAAAATTTAGTAAGACGTACACAACTAAACGATTGATATACTTTTTAAATTTTACCTTAGCATATTAATTTGACTATGCGCATATATGCTATCGCATATCCATTGCAAAAGGTAGCATAAATCACGGACCCTACAGCAGTAATGCAATTAAACGGATCTATACTTACTTTTTTTCAAGCTGGTTAACTTTCGATAAAAGGAAACTGAAGTGGCGCAAGTCCTTGTGGTGCGTAACAATAGTCCGTTATTAGCTGTTTAAAAGCAGACTCAAATAAGCAAAGTTACTGTATCATTTCAATTAACGAACCGGATTAGAAACATCTTTGATTAATGTCAATTCTTCCTTCAGTTCGGCGACGCTGTCCTTTAATGATACTTCGCGTTGTTGATAGATGTCGACAGTTTTTACTACTTTGTTAGCATCAGTCAGCTTCCGTCGAAGCTCTTCTATAAGTAGCTGCGCAAAAGTGGTATTTCTTTACTATAAAGCTCGAAAAGTATGCATATGAGAATCTAAATCTTACCTTCTGGCTTTCTATCTTGGCATTCTTTTCTGATAAATTGATTTCTGAATGTTGATTAACATAAATTCGAAATTCTTCCATATGCTTCTCTTTCATTTCCTCCATCTAACAAAAATATATAGATAATCTAGTGATTCATGAGAAATATCATATACGTATTAATCGGTCCAATTGCAACTTCTGCGAGAGCTCGATAATATAACAATTTAAACACGGTGTCCTCTTAGTAATATCTTGGCCTATTCACATTCATAACTATAATAAGCTGAGTATCAAAGAGACCTGCACTAGGAGATCCTTCCGAGTATTTTCAAGCAAAGATCTTTCTTGATGAATTTGGTCGTGTAATGATTTGACGTCGCTCTCGTATTCTAGCTTTAAATTTGCAATCTGTATCCGAGATTAAAATTAAAATGTGACAGTAAATTTAAATTGCTAAGAGTGAAATGCTATAATGATCTCAGATAACTTGCACATCCAGATAAATTATGTTGTAATGATTTATTACCTGATTTTCTAATGCATTTTTCTCATTTGATACATCTGCGAGTTCGGATTCTAGCAGATATCGCGGGTTATAATTTTTATCTTCTTGGTTAGATTGTACTGCTGCATTCTGATTTTCGGGGGCAGCAATATTTTGCATAATTTGCTAATCAAAAGAAAATCTGAATATCACTTCCTAAGTTCCTATTTACCAATGCGAAGGAGGTAAACATTAATTTCTTACTATTGACTTCTTGGGCGTCTTCCTTATGTCGGTCTTCTTCCTTTTAATCTCCTTGGTTGATTTTAAACGTCCATTTTGGCTCTTGATATCCTTAATGTCTGCAATTTTTAACTTTGTTATTTCCAGCAATTTCTTAACAATTACTTCCAACTGATCTTTCGTTGGTCTTTCCGCATTTATCTCAAGATTATCATCCTTCAATGATATAATAGCTTCATCGACACCTAATTATGTGAGCACGCAACCATTAAACTACAATGAATTAATGCTATCGAGAAAAATATCACGCTGCCCGTTTTGGCAATGTCATTACCTGGAGATGCAGATGATGTGGTTACATTGGACAATGATTCAACTGCAGTGGTAATATCCTTTAACATTTGCGCATCTCTTTGTTTATGTCTTTCCTTCAAACTTTCGAGTTCTTTCTCTAAAGCTTGAGTGCGAGTATACGGATGAACTGAGCGTTGATGATATTCACCAGTTAATCTTGATAGTCTGTTAGTGGCGGTAGCTAGTTGTGTTTCTAGATCGGTTACACGATCGTCGTACTTAATCTGTAATATTTAGTTGGCAAAAATACAGTAAGTGGCAATTAAAATTTACCAACTAACAAAATAATTTGAGACAAATCCTAAGATTCACGTATTAGCTTATAAAATTTATGAATTATCAACATCAAACTGAAACATATATTATTATAATATTACAATAATTAGGTTTGAGAGCAGTAATATATTTTTGAATAAATAAAAATTTTTAAACATACAGTAATGCCAGAGGAATGAAGATACAACATCATTTTCATCGACAGCAGAAATGAAGTTGCTATTCAATATTATATATATATATATATATATATACATTACGAAACTAAGTGCACACTACTTATTTACCTTCATCCCTTCATTTAGCTGCTTAAGTGATCTAATACTCTTTTCGTTTTCAATTTCCTTCTCCTTTAATTCTTCTTTCAGTTTTTGGAGCTCATTCTCAAGATAAATAGCAGAATGGGGCGATTTTGATTCATTGTCAACACTAGGTTCATTACCGGAAGATGCATTAGCAGCATAAATCAAAGCAGATATCGAATTTGGATAACGACGCTTGATGATTTCATCCATTTCTCTAATCTATTGCCGAGAAAAGCCTGATTAAAGACACAAATCACATGAAGTAATGCGAATAAATATTAAGTCTTATCATACCTGTCGCTTATGGTCCTTAATCTGTTGTTCATATAACTGTCGTTGGCTAGTATATAATTCGCTTTCTTGGATTTCTGTTGCAGCCTTGATTTTTAAAATTAAGTGGAATGAAATGTAACATGTGCGTGCGTATGTCTTAAGCGAGATCTAGCAAATGCAATTTTTGTCACATCTTAAAATGATAGGGAGAACTTAATAAAGCAGAAATATATGATTCATTGCAACGAGTTTTGCTAACTTTTTTCTTCAATTCTTCTACTTGCTGATTTAATTCTTTAATTTGAAGTCGCTTCTCTTTAATTTCATTGCTGTCATGATCTAAAAGCTGCTGATTTTCGGCGTACCATTTCAATTTTTCACGCATGTCGCTCAATTCCTTTTCGTATCTTTCTTTTAATTCGCTTAAATTCTCTGCGGTAATCACTGTAGAATGTTAAACATGATTTAACAATTGCTAGAAAGAATTCGTCATCCCAATTATGCTTTAACATGATGAAAATTAGCTTACTTTTGCCTTCTTCAATATGGCTTTTATATTCATTCAGCTCACGCACCAATTTATCTATGTGCTTCTCAAGTTCACCTTTGATTACTTCAAGTTGATCTACTTCTTGTCTTAAATTAAGTTCACGCTCTTTACTTGCCTTAAGTTCTGATTCTAATTCAGCAATTTTTCCTGCTCCTAAAATAATTGGATTAGTTTTCTGAACAGGATCAAATCCAACTGCCTCAAGTTTATTCCTACAAATAGAAAGAGTTAACAATATTAGCTACTGTAAAATTATAACAATAGATCATATTATCCACTACTTAATCATATACAAATACTATACGCGTATTGGAAACGATTTCCTAATTTTTTTAAGCTTACTTTAAAGACATTATTTCAACCTTTAGTTGCTCATTTTCTGTGTACATTTTCTTTTCGATGGCTTTACTACGGTTTCGAGTTAATTTAAGTTCTTCATATAATCTTTCATTTTCCTGTTCATAGTGAATTGCAAACCGAAAAGGACGAAATGTAAATGTTACAATATATGTTGTGATGTAATAATGCTTAATTTCTTGGATAGGATGTTTCATTGACATTATTTTATAAATAATTAAATACTGTACTACCTTAATCTTAACCCTAACTAGGTTGTATTATAGTAGTAACATCAAGCATCCCAGGAATGCCTTTTCCTTCGGTGATAACTTACAGTTTGATAACCCTTTAATAATGATTCTTGGTCCTTAATGTCCTTTTCTAAAGTTTTCAGTTCATTGTTCGTAGATCCTTCGAGACCACCACCTCCTATAACTCGTTTTCTGGCATTTAATTGCTCCTCATATTCTCGAATCTTCGATGATAAGTGTCAACAACAATAAGCCAAATAGTCAAGACAAACATTTGATAGAATTCATAACCACATCTTATGTTATCGTAATTCAAACCTTTGCAAGTAATATGAAGTTGTCCTGTTTTACATCATGCATCTTTTTTTCCATCGTAAGTTCAAGTTCTCGCTGTTGCTGTGCCAATGAGCTTTCCCTGACTTTGAAATCTTCTATCAATTTTTCTACTTTATTCTTTTCTTCCATCCAAGCATCTTTCCATTTTGTACTTTCATCATTTTTGCTTGATTCCATCTTGTTTAGTTGCATAAAAAAAGAAATAAATATCTAAAATTCTGAAGAATATACTCTACATATTATCAGAATGAAGGGCAGTAAAGTTTATAAATACCTGAGGAGAGGCTGAAATTTTGGTTGTTTTCCCAACTACATCCTGAATATAATTGGCAAAAGACTCTACAGACGCTGCTATTAATTGAGCATCCCGATTTTGTATACTAACAGGTATGTTACTACTACCTTTTGGCGCATTTCTATTGAATATGAATATATAGTGACTAAATTAGTAAGTCAGCTCTTGAAATAAAGTAAACCCATTTTGTAAAAAATTTTAGTATAATTTTAAACGAAATAAGATATAGGCGTATACATGTAAATGTACCTATTAGGAGTTTTTTTAACCGGAGTAGAATGTGGCTCCTTACGAGGCGTATTTCCGTGCTGAGTGCGAGGATCACGCTTTTTCGCAATGATTTTATTTCTTTCTATAAAGTTTTTGGTTGACGATACAGGGGTATTTGCGGCAGGAGAATAACTACTAGATTTAGGCTTGTATTGATCACTTGAATTTTTAAACTTTTCTCTAGCGGCTCTTAGCTTTTTCTCCATGCTTGCCGACTTCGTAACGCTAATGTTACTATCTGAATCAGTTTCAATAGCTTGAAGATCAAAACCTCGTTGTTCATTGACATTATCAACCTGGCTCTTTATGGGTATTCTTTCATCTTCTGATTCTGTTGCTACCAGTTGTAAATCAAAACCTCTCGGTTCTGCTACTTGATCAGGCGTTGATTGTTCTTGTTTATGAGAAACATTTTGTAAGCCCTTAGTTGGTAAACTCAATTTGGACTGGCCATCTGCAATTTCGTCATTTGTCTCGTTGTCGTCATTATTACGAACTAAGTTCTCGCTTTCCTGCCTTGATTTGTCAAAGATTGTTACGGCATCATTTGTAGTTGGATGGTTGAAAACTGGAAGTGTTTCTCCTGAATGAATATCTGTATCATTTTTAGGCTGTTCTGGTAATAGCGGTGCAACATTTTCAGCATTTTTGTTATTATTATCAGTATTATTGTCGATAAAATTGGTGGTGCTTAAAGTTTCGTCATCACCAGTTAATCCGGCATTTTCAATTAATTTTTTGATAGCATCGAGATCACTAGTAGCGCCAGATTTGGTATTGATTGCACTGTTGACCGTGCCAAGTTTAATGCTGTCTTCAAAAATATCATTATCGTCCTTAATGGTTTGTTGCAATGTAGAATCAAGGGTATCAGCTAAGGATACTTTTGACAACATTGACGGTTTAATGGGATGGTTGTTATTCTTTTCCAATGTAGCATTATTCGATTGTGATTGCAACGGTTCAGAATTGGTAGTAGGGTCTTGAAGTTGATCATTAACAGTCCAATCGGTAACATCTTTATTTTCATCACTATTAGCATCTACTGTTGCTGATTTATTCTTACTTGATATAGAAGTCATATTATCAGAATTTTCCAATTGATCACATAAGTTAGCATAGGGTACATTATCACCATAATTTTTTTGTAAACGATTAAACAATTCTTTCTTTTCTTCCATTTCCTTCAAGGTATCTTGATCGCCGGCAGAGCCACCTAGTTCTTTGTTATTGCGATTTATCGATATTCTACTATCATCTACAGTAACCGTTGGCTGATTTTTACTATCATGTAAAGGATCTGTAGTAGCGTGATCATCAACTAGTAAATCCGTGTTGGAATCATCAACTCTAGTAACTGCTTGTTTCGAGGTAAGACTTTGCATATTTTTGCTTGGCTCAGTGGTAAACCAATCGTCAGCATTGTCATTATCTGAAGTAGTATCGTCTGTCTCATCCATAGCAGTACCACCGGAATACCACGATGGCAATGATACATTAGCTTTCTTATTTTTTCGTTTCCCTTTATCAGTTTTGTTTTTCTGACTGGTGCCAAAGTGAAGGCCAGCAGAAGAATCAGACGATGCATCTCCACCCAGGATATCTTGCAAATCGCGATTGAACTCTTCATCACTAAGAGCCATCTTGCAAAGTGATTTGGTATTCTATTTCTTGGTTGGTTATAAACTTTACGTGTATTATCAAGTAGACACAATTGCTGTATAATCAATTCATCATAACCTTATCCTAAATGATTGAATAAACAATATTGGACTTGTTAGTCAGCATGACCGTAAAATCATTCAATCATTCCTTACGAAGAATTTGAATCAAAGTATGGTATAATTAGATTAAAAGCAATTTTACGAATGTATTGAGAAAGTAGAATAAAGTTATGTCGAAGACAACTTTTTATAAAGGTACAAAGCTTAATTGTAGTCTAATTTTTCTTATGATAGGGAAAGGCAATGAAATTTGAGGGGGGGGGAGGAGATTTTTTTGTACGACTACCAAATCTATGCTAGTTTTAGTAATGCAGTAAGTAACCATGAGTTAAAAATCCATCCTTACCTTGATGCTATCCTGACTGAATTAAAGTACTGTACTGCTACCATGACTGATACTATCGTTGCAGAGCAAATACTGATACTATTTTGGAAGGCACTGGTTGTGATACTCTGAGTATATTTGTTTACATTGACCTTCTCAGCTGGCATATTCTGTTTTATATGGTATATGAATAGTGCTTCAATATCAACATTCACCATGATAAAGTGTGGGCACAATAATCCTAAGTAGCGAGGAGGATCATGATTGAAATTATTCTATATTTGCAATGTTGTAGGTAAGTTTAACTACTGTATGTAATCGATACGATTCTACTAACAGTGGCCATCGATAACCGATAATGGAGTTCATGCGTACAATAAACACTATCCATGGAAATGATAGCAAAATAGCATAGTAAATCGTTTACTGTAGTTACGTTGAACAATTTGATCTCATTGTTGGTGCCCTATCTACTCAGTATGCATGTATAAATTTGCCAAGATACTCTAATGGATCCGTAAAAAATAATAATAATATCATACTGTATACATACAGTAACAGCAACTGTATTATCATGCAATACGACAAATTGGATGATGATGAACTTTATAGCTACTGGTATCCATTTGCTGATTCAGTAAGATTATTTCTCTAAATCTTAAGATGGAAAATGTTCTTTTACTTTGACACTATTTTGATGTCAATCGATTACCAGTTGAGCGATTGATCGCATAGTATTACTGGCAATCCAGTCTTTCTTGAACAAAGTCGATCATGTATGTTATTCGAATATGCTTATGGATTAAGTTGGCTTTCCAATAGAGTTCTACTGCAAGTAACAGCATCACATTGAACAATTTCTCCAAGACAACAGCGGGTATTATCGCAAAAATCACATTGTATCGACTTACCATTCAATCATGGAATGGAGTTAGCTGGATTAAGCGTAATCAAGGTTGAATTTGGATCATTTTTGCTGGTTCTAAGAAAGGATTAGACATAGAGATATGATCCGATCCAATCCATCCTTCCTGAAATTGATTTGAGATTGGAATTCTGCACCGCTTAAAGTCGCTACTGATTCGGCGTACTGTATGCGTCAGTCATCTCGCTTGTCACTCGCAGAGTGAGAGGGGAGAGACTGTTACTCACTTACAGTACAATGTACTGTACTGGAAGATCGAAGATCTTTATACTGTACAGTACTGTACACTTTACAGTGTACCGTGTGTACACTCAGTGTACAGTACAAAAGTTTCGTGAGCTACAGTACTGTACTGTACAGTATGTACGGAAAACATAGTGCAATATAGTGTTTCAAGCCCGAGCCCTGCTGCATACACTACTATAGTATTACCAGGCATTACGATCGAATTACAACGCTTCCAGCAAAAGCTTGGATCTACAATACTGTACAGTACAGTACAGTACAGTACAAATCAATTTTTTTGGCGCCAAATTACTAAATGAATCAAGCTGCCCATCACAAGTTATTGCTACTAGTACCTGTAAATCCACTCCTTCTCCTTTCGTTGGGTATAACATTGATTGAAGAAGCGTCCAATTTTGATACATTTGTTTTCACGAAAATCGTATCAATTAGACTCTTCCATCCTATACCATGCCATGTACAGACGTAAAATTGAAAGACGAGGACGGACCATGGGATGATGCCAAGGCTGACTCCAGTACAGTGTACAGTGTACCGTACAACGCGGTAGGTACAGTACTAGATACTGTAAGCTCAGAACTACTGGAAAACAGCTCCTTTTGCCTAGTTGCTATGGAGCCCAGGCCAAGCCAGGCTAGGCTAGGCTAGGCTATACAGTACAGTATACTTTACCGAGTGTCAAGCGACAGTAGAGGCTTGCTGTTACAAAAAGCACCTCAAAGGCTCCATAATGGCTGCAGTAGCTCAATAAATCTCCTATCAAGCAATTTGCTTTCCGTAATCAATCGAACAAGAATAATAACTATAAAGTTTCTATGTTGTTGAATTGCAGGGAATTGGCCATCGAATTCATTGAATACGCGCTCGATAAATCCAACATTATTCATTGCATTGCAATTCATCGCTGAAAGCATCCACTTCAAATCCCAGTAATGCCTTACGGTCAATTAGTGATTGGACCTCCTGGTTCAGGCAAAACTACATATTGCCATGGCATGCAACAATTTCTATCAACAGCTTGTAAACGTAAAGTCACGGTGGTCAATTTAGATCCAGCAAATGACTCGCTCCCTTATCAATGTGATATTAATATTTCTTCCTTAGTGACTGTCGAAGACACAATGAAGTTGCTCAAGTTAGGTCCCAATGGTGGTTTAATTTATTGTATGGAATATTTAGAGAAAAATATAGACTGGCTGGAAGATCAGTTGAGTAAATTCAGCGATTGCTATTTCTTATTTGATTGCCCTGGTCAAGTAGAATTGTACACTCACCATAAAGCGGTCAGATCTATTGTAGAACGACTACAGCAGTTAGATTTTAAGGTGCGTCTACTGCAAAATGGAGCATGCGAGTGTTTATTTTCTTCTCTGAACAATTTTATAATTATATCATTCTTCTTGATGCTTCTTCAATTTTTTTATACGTATGCAATGACTCAATCAGCTGGTTGCAGTCCATCTCGTCGATTCACATTATTGTACAGATCCATCCAAATTTTTATCAATTCTCTTAACATCCTTGTCTACCATGCTGCAAATTGAATTGCCTCACGTAAATATTTTATCCAAAATTGATCTTATTGAAAGCTATGGCAAACTAGGTAATTATACTGTACAATCATTTGCCCACAATTATACCTAATTTTTCAAATGCAAGTGTTACTACTACTGTAACGTATGCATAGAACATTATATACCTTCTACTGTGTACCTGCATGCTTACTACGCATGCTAAGACTACACTAAGAAATACACTTAATTTTGGTATTCTAGCTTTCGGTTTAGATTTTTATACCGAAGTCTTAAACTTGGACTATTTATTGGAACGAATGAATGAAGACGCATTCAGTAAAAAATATCGCAAACTCAGTGCAGCTCTGGCTGGGCTGATCGAAAATTATAGTCTAGTCTGGTTTGCTACTTTGAATATTCAGGTGCTAAAATCAACTCTCACACGTAAATTTTTGCTGTAAGACTGTGTGATATACTGTAGTGCACTACTCGTTTATTATCCACAATAAATTCACCATTTTAACGATATCGTTTCATTTTATATACAGGATAAAGAAAGCGTTGCCAATGTTGTTAAAATTATTGATAAAGCCAACGGATATATATTTAATAAAGCCGACCATAACATAGCTGCGTTGATGTCGTCCGCTGTTGGTGCCGATTTTGACTACTTTAAATATCCTTTAATAGAATCTAACATTATCTTAAACTAGTTTCGATATTTCAACTTCGTATATTTGTAATACATATTGTTTTTGGAAACGGAAATTTCCCATAACAAAAGGTACGAATGCTAAAGTCAAAGAACTGCATCTACGATCTGATAATGCACCACTGGATGATGACAAATAAACAAAATGCCAAGAAAAAACATTTTCAAGTACAGTAATACCACCTTTTCTTGGAATCATAGAAGCCGGTTTTCACGCTTCGATATCACATTCTACAGCATACCCAGTATTGCAGTCTCAAATTGTTTGCCTAAAGAGTTTTATGCGATATAAACTATGATAGATAGCATGGAAAGAACTCTCCTTGAAGCGATACCGCATAGAGTTGTAGGTGCTGTGGATGATTATATCAACTACTACCATATTTCTATCATAATAGTTTGAAGGGCTATATTGTGAAGTACTATCCTATTTTGTAGTTATTATGAATTCTATTCCAATGGATAAGGTTCGGTTTTTGATTACTAAAACGGAAAGTGATATCTGCTTCTGATTCTTTTGACTATCGTAGTCGGTAGCCAATTAGTTCGCAGGATTTCCTAATCCATAATTGTCTGCAAATTCAGTATCGTCTGTGATTAGGCATTATAATAATATCATTAACAATTCATTATCTTGTTGACTAACTTTATTGAAATGCATGTTTCTTTTGCAGTCGTCTCTGAATTGAAGTGCAACAGTTTTCTAAATTATGTATTATTGTAAAAAGAGTCGCTTAATTACTTATACTGTGTAAATATTTTCATCGATGTCACATAAATCGTGATAAGTCAAGCTCTTTACATTAATCAACATGATAAAAAAATCTTTGATTGTAATGAAGGTACTGTTAATCTATTACTTGCTAAAATTATCTTAATGGGAAATAAAAACATCGAAAATCATGTTGTATATTAAGGCCAATTCTTAAACAATTTTAGACTTGGCGATGATTACAAGGTAGGGCACACGCAGTTGAAACACGTGGAAATGCTATAACAAGAAACAGTTCATAACCTGAGTAAAAATGTGCATTTGATGAAATTTGTGCGTTATAAGTTTTAGACGCGTAAGGATGCACCTAAGTAATGTATCAGAAGAAGGTATTTGTAGCGGTTTTACTATTTCTGGGAATATCGTTAAGTTTTAGCATCTACGTATGGCTATATTTACTGAAAAATTTTTAGCAATTTGTGGATCATTATCACAATGTGTAACATTCATCATTATTAAGAGCTAAGGAAGCAAACTCCCCTGTACATACAATACAATTTAACGAGAATCTAACAAGAAAAACTATAATTAATGCTTATTCGTTGATGTCGTAATACTGCTGAGAATGTAGGATTACTGCAAGTTGCTCATGTAACTTTCTACAGTGAAATATTATAGTACAGTACACCCAAAAATTATGCTAGCTAAAACCTAACTTTATTTCAATATTCCTATCCAATTTGTGATGATATCTTTATATCGATTTAATCCTTACGATTTAGAGACAATTTCTCCTTTTGGTCCATCATTTGACATACTATTGGATTATTAAATAAAATTATCATTTTCCGTTGTAAATCTTGCATTCTCAGTTTTGAGGTGATAAGGAAGTCCCACTTATGAGTATATACTGTACTCGTATACATGCTACGACAGCAAGGATATTGCATCCTTTCCATATCCAATGTCAAGTCTTTATTGTGATATTACTACAACACAAATAATCCTTAAATTAGTTTGACTAATTTTATCTTATGATGATATGAAATTCCGCACTATCGTAGTAAGTATTACAGCTATTTCTAATAGTGAAATACCAGATTATCATACGGTATAACACCAACGACTGTAAGCGATAATTTTGCACATTGTAAATCTTATAAATTAGTTATATTATATTTTCTGGAATCACATCACTGTTGTGTATTTTCGTGTACTAACATTAACTAAGTCTAAGATTCAGATATATGACAATCACAACCTAATTTACAATATTCTACAGCAGCTTATAAAACTATTGATCACTTTGTACTTAAGAACCAGTTAATAAAATGACAAAATTATAGCATAACAGTACCTTACTTACGCGTAAAATCTTGAAAAGGTATACTGTATTGAAGAATATCGTGGCATTAATTTCATAAATCATTAATATTTCCTTATATCTCTCTTGATTATTTCAATAGATATTCCATTATACAAATTATCCGTGGTACTGAAATACCGGATTTGATCAAGTTCATTCTCAATTACTTTAATACGTCTTGTAAATCTACAGCACAGTGTAACAAATTTAATATCTGGTGGATTTTAAGAAAAAGTGATAGACAGTGACTGATTTTAAGAAATATGAGTACGTATACAATATCCTGTATACTATTTATTATGTCATATAGTCTATTTCTTACTTGTCTTAAGGCATAAAATCAAACTTTCTTTTTAATATCACTCATTATCGTCAATAGAAAATCTAACCATATTGTTCTCATCTTATTCAACTTGCGTATGTTCGTATTCATAATTCAGCTTAAAATGTATACCGTTCACTTCTGAAATAAATAGAAAAATCGCTCACTATCAACGTGATATTGGCTTATGATTATACCTGTTAAAATACCGCCCGTATACAAAGTACAATATTAAGGCAGAATTGGGCGTACTATGAACCATTGGTTGAAAAAGATGTTGTGCGATTCTTTGAGATTGTGGATACTTGCAATCTCTTCCATTTTTGATGATCAAAGAAACATTTACTTATGAAATAAAATATAATAAGTAATAAACGAAATTAATTTATTTCAGCAATATTTAAAGCGTTTGAACTACTGTATGTGTTTTCGAGAATATCATGTACGAACAAAACAAATTTATGTAGTCTTCCTTTGAAAAATGAAGTCAATCAACTTAAACAAATTGGGTTCATCGACATCTCACGGGCACATTCAAGCCACAAATTGAAGCTGTTTCGTAAATTAATGTAATTCTCATATTTTCTAATTATAAACAACTGCTTGTTTAATTAAGCTAATAATGATATTATCCACAGTCAGTAACTATCATAACATCAAATCAAAATATACTCGTTAAAGGAATTAGCTATAACACCATTGAATTTATTGTCAATGATCGAGTTAGTAACGTAACTAAAAGTTTGCAAATTGCGGCTTTACGTACATCTTGTACCGCATTAGTGAAAAGGCAAAATTAGATATTATATAGCTGTAACGCGAGTTCATTATAGTTATTATCGAAGATTTTAAACTACCATACGTGCGATCAACCCTAATTTTGTATACGAGTGCATAAAATTGACTTTTATAGATCGATCGAGGAGATTCGATAGCATATCTACTCTAGGTGATGATATTCCGTAGATTTGTTTTTATCTATATTGCTTTACACACTAGAGTCACCATATTATTATTTATTTATACACTTCGCCTATTTTAATGTAGTGTATGCGCGTATACGTACACGCATACACTACAGCTTTAGGAAATATTACTTAATTAACGGATCATCGCTAACATTGATTTCTAAAGCAGAGCTCAACGTTAATAATAGCCTAGACAGCAAATAACCATATCCAAGAAATAGTCACGCTACCGTCTTTTTCGATTAATGGCTATACTGTACTTTACGCGCACATCTTGCTTTTGTACGCAGCCGACGGACCGCCATTAAGTAATATTATTATTTTATATTGACAAAGTAGAATACTGTACAAAGTACGTCAAAGTAAAATTGATCCTAATTATTCTGCAGATAATTACAGTGCAGTCACAGCATTTGAGGTAAAAATCAATCAATAAAGATAATGCGATCGATGGCGTTCCATGGACCAAATTTTCGCATTGATCATTAATTACGACATGGGAAACTAATGAAGAGTAATGACGATGACGATGATATCCACTCCAATATTCTATTTCACGTAGACAATGATACGATTGCTTAGACGATTTTACTCGTAATATGTTAAGTGGTACTAAGTCGCGTGAAGCAAGGATGTTTTTCATTGACCCTTCTTATAATTAGTAATAAAACTAATCGCAGTGATTATTTTGCCGGCTTCTCTCAAAACACGAAATCTTCGTAATGCTGGAATACGGTCAAATTGATTTCGTATTTTAGTGTTGAGTGTTGAATTTGAAATTTTATCACAGCATGAGCTACTGATAACGAACAATGCATTAAACGGCCATTTTGTTTCCACTTACAGAACAGTACTGTGCTTAGACTACAGTAGACGTATAGTACACAGGTACTCTTATACTCAACAGAACTGTATTCAAACGGCACTAAAATAAAAATGAAAATTGTTTACAGTAATTATTTTTTTAGTCTACGGGCTACGGCTTATTTCACTTTTAATTTAAAGTAAGCGATGCCTGCCCTGGCTAACTACACCGCACGTATTTGAATATAATCTTTCCAGTGAGTGACTAGCCTACCTCTAACATAAAGGAAGGCTCCCGAATTCACTTTAATACTTCCTTTCTGTGTTTTACTTGCAATTTAATTACGGTAGATTATCGTACTGGAAAGGAAATTAGCGGCCATTGAATAGACTTAACCGTTGAATTTTTTAAATCAGATTATAATATCTCGTATGTTTAATGCCATCGGTATTCATATAAACGGCACTCGCTTATAATAATATTGCATTGACTGTATTAATTTTCTAGTTTCAATTTCGCCAGAATATTATTAGCCGTTTTGGATGTTATTATCTATCGAAGGGCAACCTGCCGCAACAAACTTTCTTCTACTCATACGATCAGGTTAATAGTGACGCAAAACAAAACTGTCGTCCCAAATGTCTGGATTTAAATTAGTTTTATTAATCATAGTTATTAGAAGTACAAGTAGATGATCTCACACATCTCACTGTGCGTTGCTGTTAGTAGCTATAGGCTGACAAATAATATAAAATAAACGATAGCCACAACTTTAGAAACATTTACGATGAACGATCGACGGGCCAGATTCATCGTATTCTTGTTTGGAGATCCACATCTGTTGGAAGGTGGATAAACTAGCCAAAATAGATCCTCCGATCCATACAGAGTATTTCCTTTCTGGTGGAGCAACGATCTTAATTTTCATAGTTGGAGGTGCCAAGGCTCCAATCTCCTTTTGCATACGGTCAGCAATACCAGGGAACATAGTAGTACCGCCAGACAAGACAATATTACTGTACAAATCTTTACGAATATCGACATCGCACTTCATGATCGAATTGTAGGTAGTTTCGTGGATACCAGCGGATTCCATGCCAATGAAAGCGGGTTGGAAGAGCGTTTCAGGGCAACGGAATCGTTCATTACCAATAGTGATAACTTGACCGTCAGGTAATTCGTAGCTCTTTTCAAGACTTGAACTAGAAGCAGCAGTTTGCATTTCTTGCTCAAAGTCTAAAGCAACATAGGCTAATTTTTCCTTGATATCACGAACGATTTCACGTTCAGCGGTAGTAGTGAAAGTATAGCCACGTTCAGTTAAGATTTTCATTAGGTAATCCGTTAGATCACGACCAGCCAAATCCAAACGAATCATTGCATGAGGCAAAGCGTAACCTTCATAGATTGGAACAGTGTGGCTTACACCATCGCCGGAATCAAGAACGATACCTGTAGTACGACCAGACGCATACAAGGATAGTACAGCTTGGATGTTGACATACATAGCAGGCGAGTTAAATGTTTCGAACATGATTTGAGTCATTTTTTCACGGTTAGCTTTGGGATTCAAGGGAGCTTCAGTTAGTAAGACGGGATGTTCTTCTGGAGCTACACGCAATTCGTTGTAGAAAGTGTGATGCCAGATCTAGGTAGAGAAAAAAAGTTCAATAGGGTAGAGTTGAATCTTTTCAGTTTTTCTTTCTTCGTTTTTCATCTACAGTACTGTACTGGTAAAAACTTTCAACGGTACTCAACAACTGGGCAAATCAATCCATTATCAAAAGTACTAACTAGATCAACTAAACAGTACTGTAGTCGTTTAATACCTTTTCCATATCATCCCAGTTAGTAACAATTCCGTGCTCGATAGGATATTTCAAGGTAAGGATACCCCTTTTACTTTGTGCTTCGTCACCAACATATGAATCCTTTTGGCCCATTCCAACCATCACACCTTGATGGCGAGGTCGACCGACGATCGATGGGAAAACAGCTCGAGGAGCATCATCGCCAGCAAATCCGGCTTTACACATACCGGAGCCATTATCGACTACTAAAGCTGCAACATCATCATCCGACATGGTGAAATGCAATCGGTTTTAAGCAATGCGAAAATGCAACAAAAGCCAAAAGGAAAAAACGGATTAACTTCAACAGTCAAAATAAATAATTATATACAGTACTACCAGCAGATAATTCTTGACTTTTTCGATGGACAATGCACGAAAGCGGATTGGCCAATAACAACAGTGTTGTAAGCCGGTAAGACACTTGGCCGTAGGGCAATAATAATAATAATAATACGCGATAGTGTTGATACGTTGCTTTCAATACTTGGACGATTAGACCATACAATAATCTTCTTTTGATTCAAGTGTGTTGTAGGATTGTATCAGGGTAAGGACATCGTCTACTACTATCGAAAATTATTGTTTTCCACAGCATAAATAATGTTTGACTATTTGTACATGTTAGTTTCTATTTGACTGATTACTACTGAGAATGATCGACTTCCAGTTAATCTATCCATATCATAATAAACAAAGGAAATAATGATATCATTGTCCGTATTTTCAAGGGAGCTATTGAAGGATGTTATCCAATTGTAGATTGTCTATTCAGCTTTTTTAGGGCAGTATTGTCTTTTTGGTCGGTATTGTTTCAATATTGGCGAATTGTCTCCAACCTATTATCTTAACTTAATTTGATCGTAATGAAGTGATTTGAGTGATTTTATTGCCTGCGGCTGTATAACGTTAGCCTGAGTCTACAATGCCATAGTAAATGGCATTACCCGCGTTACTTGATCTGTTATAGTTGTGAGAACATGTCGAAAACCATCCTTGATCTACAGAACGAATGCTTGATGCCATCGAAAGTGAATATGCTCGTTAGATGAACAAGTCTGTATAATTAGGCTCTTGCGAATAGAGCAATAGGATCAACAGTAATATCCGACTCCTACTGTTTAGAGCCATGGGATCAACAGTAGTATCCAATTCCTACACTTTTATAGATGGACTTGCAGTTAAGATTGCAGCAAAACAGTGGGTAATGTGCCATTCGATACAGCTGTTACTGTTGCTGATATCTTTTCTGTGGCAACAGTAGGTAGAAAAGTGACTACTGTACTTGACTTTGGATAACCAATTATTCATTGACTTTCCGTTACAAATTATGTTATAATTAATTGAATGAATGCGAAGCAGTACCTCTGATATCCCTATGCGTATTTATGTATTAAAAATCGCGTAGCGTCAATTTATGCTCTCATAGTATGAACGGTGCCAAAATACCATAAAAGCCTATTAAAATTGCAGGAGTCAAAATATGACTCTGATAGGTTTATCAAATGGTAATATTATCTGTTAAATGAGCACATTATCGTAAACCGTCAGCAAAGCGACGGGAGTTTGCACTAGTTATACCGAAAGTAGTCAAATCATACTCAGAATTGAACACACTGCGCATCGCCAACGGCTCAAGTCTACCACAAAATGATCTTATAAGGCACGCGTGCATATACATATTTCAATATAAACTTATCATTGAGAACTTTTTCCTGGGAACATGAAACTTTAGTTAGAATACGAGACTTATTTTATCAACTCTAGGCAGGATATATGATATATGCACAATTAAAAAAAATTTTACTTGGGATAGATGTATGTATTACCGGCAATGTATATATGCATACACGTACATCTCAACTGATATACCTATGACGGCTAATGAATCGATAATTAATGATACATATCATCGACTTTCCTTCATGAAATGCTCGACTTTTTAATCAAGTGTATATCATTGCAATAATACAATACATAAAAACAAAGCGGTAGCTGTGGATAGTTCGATTCAGCAAACGGTTTGCTCTGTTATTAGCTCTATTCACTCTGGCCTCTTTTCGAATATGCTATCGATAGACACGTATTATTACTTATTAGTGAACATACCAACAGTACATGTAGACTTCAGCCTTTATTGAAGGATAGCAGACTAAATGAAAAATAGCCAAGGTTAAGAATGGACTTGCAGGAGAGAAATTCCCCTATAGAAGCCCTAAATTGACCCCAGATGACTTAATTTTTTATACTGTACGAAATAGTTAGAGACGGAGACTGCCAAATGCAACTATGCACCAGCTATGCGGTAGTCAGCGCTATGGTATTATTAATTAAATGTGATTATAATTGGTACAAATAACGCACAAGCTATATAGAGCTAAAAATTTATTATATAAATTAACAAATGATTCTACTAGTATAAGATTACGAGCACAATATAGAGGATACGATATCATCTAAGGTCAGTTCTAATGAAGCGTTGAGCTAACATTATCCCGTTCCTATCAAAAATATGCAGGTATTTACATTTTTACACATGATGAACTGCAATCAGCCGGTTGCAGTTCATCTCATCGATTTGCGTTATTGCTGATGGATCCCTAGAAATTTCGATCGATTCTTGGTTTACTGTTTATCGTACTATAAACCCAAATTTGATGGATTTGATTACTTTAGATATCCTGTGATGAAAAATTAAATATTTTCCTGAAATGATTTTGATGTTTAACTTTATATGCTTATATGGGTTATGCTCTGCTCTGGGAAGCGAAAATTTCCCTAACAATAACTACGAATACTAAAGTCAATGAATGACATTGACTATCTGATGGTTTATCATCAGATGATGATAAAGTAAAAGATGCCAATGAAAATCAATTTGAAGCAATACTACTTGTTATATTAGCATCAGAGTAGCCAATCTTTAATAGTGAGATCTACAGTAGACTCTACATGTTAAGAATATTTGCCTAGATCTTTATGCAGAGTAAGATACAGTGCAATAAACAGCATGGAGTAACGCTTCTTATGGGATACAGTTTAGAATTATAGCAACTGTATTTGATTATTTCATCTGCTACAGCGCTTTTGCACCATGTTTTGAATTACTACGTTGTGAAAAAGTATTTATATGTCTACGCGTATGCAATACGTGCATCTCTATTTTAGTTGCGTTTAAGAATTCCTATTTAATGGACAAGAAATAGCTTGTGATTGCTAGAATGGAGAAGTGACTTCTGCTCATAGTGATTATTCTTAATGATCATTATCGTGCCTATTTCCTACACAGGATTTTGTAGTTTGTAATTGTCTATAATGAACTATCGTTTTATAATAAGACAGAAAGACTGTGGTATTATTATTAAAGATAGGGCATCTCGTTATCTAACTTGATTGAAAGCTAAAGAGCATATTCCCTATGCATTCGTCTGCAGTTGCTCAATTCTTTTAATTTGTGCATAATTTCAAAATGAGTAGGTTAATCTTTTATGTTGTATTAACAGTTTATTCAGCAGCCATTTGCTACTTCATTTTACCGGTTTGTGAAGGATATATGGATCCAAATTGCTTAAAAATCGGTAAATTTTGCAATATTTTTAAATTCATGATTGAGCTTACTTGGTTTAAATTATTTCATAAAAATGACACCATCTCTTATATAAATGTAGCAATGATATAAAACATTCAAATCATAATTCCTTATGTTGACATTAAAAAGTCTTTTAGACTTGGTGAGGACTGCGGAGTACTTGCAGCTGAAGCTTTTAACATCGATGTCAGTAATGAATGACGGATCATAGATCGCTTCTTTGCACTTTTTGAAATGCTATAACGACATAAATTCAAAGACATATTGAGCATAAGTATGTATAAGATGAAATTTTGATCAATAAAAGCATCAATACATAAAGATATAATTCCGATATATCTCAAAAATGCCGTGTATAAGGGAATTGTTCATAGCTATTTTTATTATTCCTAATTTACAACTAAATATCCATACCTGTAGAACTGCAGTTGTTTATATTTACTATTGCAACTTACACTTATATTAGATAATGCAATATTTAATGAATGATTGTCATGGCTTAAAATACGTATACTATCTGATTAGTACATCACATTCACTAACACAAAATCGTGAATGGGTATGCTGACCTAGAGACAGCTATAGATGAATTTCTATTATGACTTGAAGTTGGAGTTTTCAGTTCGTTGGCAGAACTTGAATAATCTAATGGAGGAATATTGAATAGTTTTGAGAATTAAATGATAAATGAACATAATCTAATACAAGCCAGTTTGTGATAGATTTTCATGAAGGTATCTTTGTAAAAGTAACGTTACAGCAAGGGGTTACAATAATTCTGATGTTCTCTATTAAAATCTTTTTGCAATTATTTCTTATACTCGTATACAGGTACACAGGCAGTAGACCCAACTATTTCAATAATGGGTAGTCAAATACAGTTTTATTTCATTACGTATATCTGCAGTAGCAGCAATGCTATCCATACAAACCTTGGTTTTGGCTAAGGCTACGAGTACTGCTGTTGATATAATGCTGACGGTAGGAAATATTATTGCAAGTTGTACATTTGACTTTCTATAATACGTAAAAGTCATAGTCTATGTAAGAGCTACGCTAGCTAATACTTATTTATTTTTATCTCAATCGATGATCATACAGTAATATCAATTCAATCATCCTTACGATATACACGTAATTTTTTGTTTTTTCATCAGTTGTAATGCTGTTGCATATTGATAATTTGTTTGCTTTCTTCTGTTGTAATTTTTTCATTTTTTTCTTTGAGATGATACGCAAGTTTCCAGTTGCGGGTATATACATGCAATGGCAGCAGGGGCATAACATGCTTTCCATATCAGGTGTCAAGTCTTCATTCGTTGCCATTATAACACGAATATACGTGTATATACGAGTACAGTAGTATAAAATTGTTGCATATATCAGTACTAAAGTTAATCTAGAATCTTAGTAATATTACAGCGCCACTATAAGGTAGCCTTCAGCAATTTTCTACCAATATACTGTACAGTAGTAACGCTATAGTTTGTATAGTACCAAGGACTTTCAAAATGATTCAGCTACTGTACCATGTACATTGGCACCACATCTGCAGAAGTAGAGACTTACCTATTCCAAACTGTGAGGCAAGTTGCTTTATACGATAGCTAAAAAATTGACAATAATGACAGAATTAAAGACCATTATGATAGTATCATTATAACTTGATCATTTTTCCATTCTGACATCTATCTTCATCTACTCTACTGTACGCCTAGGCCGGCAAACACCTACTCAGTTTACGTATATTGCAACGTTTCACTGATCAGGTGTGTGGACGGTTCCAGTTCTTTCAACGATAGCATGGCTATCATTTTACTTACATATAGAATCCCGATAATTGTGTGCTGTGTCGGAGAGAAGCATGAGAGCAATTCCATAGAAAAGCTAATCTTTGCATACAGTCATTTCGATCGTTCCTATCCATCTTTTCGCTGTATTTCTGCAACAAATTCAGCTCCTGAATGTGCTTTCCGCCATTTGTTCGTGTTGGTGTTCGAAAGTCCCCGCGCACTGTACACTGAACAGTACTGACTGAGTACAGTACAATATACTGCAAAGTATACTGTACTGTACACTGTACACTGTACAGGACGCTAGTGTACACTCACTCACTCAAGAGTGTTGATCGAAAGTTCAATCTTACGAACTTTACCACAGCTCAGCCTTAGCGACATTTTCCTTCTCCTGCAGCACAAATTAGATCTTTGCCGGGATATATTCATTATTAGAACGTGGCTGAAAGCTACTTCTAACTGCACTGTCTTCAAATTTTTCCACAGTTTTCATCCATCGAATTATGGGACATGAGATAACTGCTATCTTTAAAGGTTAAGCGCCGCTTGCAATGTGATCAATGCTGCATCTACTCGTATTTTTATTGTACTACTTTAGCTAGGAGATTCAACTTGCAGTAGTGGAAATGAATGATCCAATTCCATTTTATAACATTTTACTTCATTATGTGGCGTTGACCACAATGTCGTTGCCGGTTTTATCCCTGGTGGTCTGTTTAATGATGGCAATGGCCCTTAATTATGACGCTGCCGTTTCAACACATTGCAATGTATGTATCCTGTTAGATGATGCTTATGCTCGTAAGTAATCTATTATACAGTACGTGTACGCGTAGATGATGTTGTTTAAATACAGAAATTGCTCGTAAATTGCAAATTACTACCGTAGTTTGATAGGATAAAATACTTAAATATGGGAGTAGTCGTCCAAAGTATAATAGAACGGTTAGTAGACTGCTGATCATCCATATCGCAGCTAGGCTAAATGTCTCCTCGATAGCAGAATAAGCATTTTCCCTTTTGCACGCAGTAGTGGTAAAGTCAAAGCACACACGTACGCAATATTATCCTCCATTTCCATCAAGATGATATTAATAGTCAGATATATCGATTTTTTTCGATTGTATTTCGTAGGTATATAATATATTACCCACCGTTAGTGCAAGTATCAACTATCCGCCGCAAAAATACATCTGGCGATTTTGTATTGGTTTACATTCTTGGCCTAGATATTTTTTTACTTTTTTATACAATTCTTATTTTACAAAATATCGACCCTATTTACCTAGAAATCATCCCATTTTTTACGCAATTATTGTAAAACTCACTTGGTATTGTACAATAATTGAAATCACAGCCTTAATGATATTAACATGCATTGGATCAACGGAATACTACCGTAAGTAAAACCTTTAAGTTGACATTATTTAATTGTTATGAATTTTCTAGAGTTGCTTTAATTAATTATATTATAAATGAAACAGTTGATCTAAGTGTAGAGTGTGTGGATGCAAACTTTATAATTAGTATAATGCTCTTTCATATCCTCCATACGGATCGTATCAATCACATGCTTTAACATATATATAACAGCATATACTATTGCAGTAAATTTACTAAGTATATACGATTGAGCTTTGCTTGCTTTATCCGAATACTTAGCCGCCCATATGAATGCTACCATAGCCTTCTTGTCATGCTCATTATTGGGGATGATAATGACGTACCTGATCTTTAGATGGCCTAGGGATAGTGTTACTTTGCCAGCGAAGGTATACGCGTAATAATGACTGTTCTCGAAAGCTATTATTGTCTAATACGTTCATTTCAAGTTTGGTGATCGAAGGTATAGGAAAAGTCTTCCGACATTAATTCTTGATCGCTTTCTTTTCCTGTAGTGGTTCATATCAACAAGACGTAAGCTATATTTATTAATGAATTTTGGCTTCTTCTTCGCGTGTTCTATCTACCTATATGAAAGGCATAACAAATATTGCGAACCTATGAGTATCCTTCATATCAAATAGAATGCACAAGAAGCTAATTTGCTAGACTGACATCAATTTTATGAAATTGTTCATGTTATAGCCTTGACAGTATCATCAGTTTATAGCTATTTCGCTTTTTGCGAATATGTATTAATCTTGACCAATATAGCGTTTCATGCTACGATATTTATCGATTTAGAAGGTCTGTCATTAATGGTTACGAAATTACCCGGTCGTGGGGGAATTGTATGAATTGAATATCAACCTTCTTGGCTGTTGCAAGCTGTTTATATTATGATCATCAAGACCTCTATCAACGTATTTCGTACCTTTGATACAGCATAGTTTATAATGATAGAAGATTAGTATTTCGTCATATAAAATTATGCAAGAAATTAACTGAAATTTTTATTATTAATTATCCTATCATTTCAGCGTCTTCTATGCTCTTTCAGTTTGAATGCATGAATTTTGAACTCTGCATGATTAGTATTGTAATGTGCTCTTTTCAATCTAAGGTGTGGGCTAACATATGTGCACTCAGTAACAATATCGAATTTGATGAATTTTATTATCATTATCTGTATATATAACAAGGAATAATAAACGGTACATAGGATACAAACATTACCCTTAGTCGCTACGAAATATATGAATAAAATCGTCGAATAGTCGTACAAATTGGCGATACCATCAATTAATACGACGTAATTTATTTTATTTATAGATTCTAAAAATTTTCCTGCAGTGTAATATAGCTCAGCAATAACACTTCTTTAGCTACTCCAGCGGTTATGTAGTCCCATAAAGTGTTTGAATTTTGTTGATATATGAAGTAATCAATTATTCTTTCATTGATCAAATCTTAAAAATGTAGTTGCATCTGTTTGCAATAAATAGCGCCCATAAACTGTAAAAGCATTAAATTTACATTAGTAAAGTACATTCTATAAGGTGAAACTTTAGAATCGATAACTTTCACGAGAGAAATTAGTCAAGTGCGTATAACATGCTAGACGACGCTAGCAAAGTGACAAATGCTGCCAAAATTCTTCAGTAGTCTAAGAGTTGCTCGGGGTAGATAAATTAATCACAGATTTTCGTGTCTATTTGATATACGATATACATAATCACTGCCACCTTTGCAAGAAATTTTCCTCCAAATTCAAATAGTAAAGATTTAATTTTGTAGGGTTAGTCTTGGAGTAACGAGATAATTAGTAGGATTATTCTCGATAGGTATATAGGATTATGATTGATTAATAAAAAGTAGTTTTATATTGTTACTCATGCACAGTTATCAGTGTAATGATTTCCATGAATGCAACCATCTATTCAAATAGAATAACATTGGCAAATACAAAAAGTGAAGATACAGTGACATTATGCTATACATTTTGTTATTTATTACATTTATATAAGATTTATAAAGTGCGCAATTAATTATCTAGCATCTGCATTATGATTTATTTATCTATTTCTTCAATTATTGTAAGTAAATCACAGTACCGTACTCGTAGTAGCATAGAGATCAGTCAGTATCTTAAATTGCCATTTTATTTGATTGATACATAAATTTTGCCTCAGTTTTCGAGTAGTGATTCAGAATCATTTTCTTATTACTTTATGACATAAGACTGCCTATCTAATCCATTTTCTGTACTGTAGCTAATTAATGTTATAATTGTAATTAATCACTCTTTATTAATGATGTAACAGTATGTTATTTTATCGTAATATCGCAACATTCCTTAGTCTATTATTTCGTGACTAATTAAATCACCATATATCATGAGTTATTATTGCGTAAAAGATTGTAAAAATAGATGAAAGTCAATAAAAACATGTAAAAAAAATATGAGTGCAGTGTAGCAACACAGGGAGTGATTTGAAATCGTGAAGAGTACAGTATAGCAATAGTGTATTCAAAGAGCATAGCCTTAGTATTTTGTTTAAGGCCGGTTAAGACTGATTGATTTTAGGAAATAGTAGTAAATAGTGCTTGACTTCAATTAATTATTAGGTGTATTATACATCGCTATTATATTCGTTTAGAATCAGTTCTTAGCTCTCGCTTAGACTCAAATCAAGTTTTTGAAGATTTTCTGTAGTACGCACATACTTCGCGTGCTTGCTATTCTAAGAAAAAAAATGAATAATCGTTTTGTCTTTATTTAGCATATATCCGCGTGGCGTAACTTAATTAATAAAAGTTGAGTAGCTTCTGAAGTATGTGGAACAGAAAAAAAACAGTTCGGTGTCAATGTTATAGTAGCAAGGATCATTCCGGATAGGCATATTGACCGCATACGAGTGTATAAAGTAGTATGCTTGAACCAGCTGCAGAAAAAGTATAGTGGTTCAAGCCATGGTTTAAGCGCAGTATAGTACAGCATATTAAAATAGAATAGAGTTGGTACACTCATGGACTACTGGGAGAAGCCGTACTGCTGGAAAAAGTCCGATCTTCTTCAGGTAGTCCGTTGTACAGATGAGATATTTCACAGAATACTAATAGCTAGCCGTAGATATCTACATGATCCTTCTCAGTCTGTGCAAATTTGATGAATGAAAATAAGATTTATATTTAATCACTGTTAATTTTTCCGATACGTGCGAAATTGAAACTTTTAATGTAAGCAAATCAACGCTACGTTCGTATGACGTACAGCATAGGCGGAATTGCTAATTCTACGTCTTCGATAACACCTTATTACATGATATAAATTTGCAGATAGTTTATTCGATCGAATACGAAATATAATTCAGGAGTGTCAATTTCACGTATTTCAGCCGCGTTACAAACTTGATATACGATAATCCATTCAAAGATATTAAACCTGATTTCCTCCTACTGGTGTATTTCCGATTTATTGCAATTTTAACATTTACTGTGTAAAAGTTTCATTTCCTGCTTAAAATGAATTGACACATTTATAATTATATTTTCAAATTACTAACTACGCCAGTTTATAAAATAACATTAGATTACGACATTAACACACATATGAACGATCAACAAGCTCAGTTTATTTTAATGACGAAAATTTTATTTCTCAAAGATGGACTCTGTAAATTTGTTTATTTGTCCGTGATTTTACGGGAAATAGTTAAAACGCCATAATCAGTTATGGATTAGAAAGAATGAATTTGCAGCGTTGATAACTTTGTATGTTCTTAGTAGAAGAGACGCCAACTAAATGCATCCCAAATTTAATCATGCTGCAATCCGTTTGTAGCAAAGATATCATAATAAACTCATACTAAGCTGCCGTTGTACTTCATTTTTAAATCGTCAATAATCATAAACCAGATTATTTTAACGCTACTGCACTCGACGGTTTTAATCACATGAGTTATGAGCCAAAATTATCAGCTGAGTAAATTGAACCATTATATTGGAGTACAGTGACGAAATTGATACCAGTTGCGGGAAGCGATGCTATAATTTCAAGATTAATCAATTCAAACAGTGAAAGGGCTTTCTATAAATCATGATTAGTATTGATCCGGTAGGAATTAGACGAAGAGTGTGAGCACAGAATGCAGTACAGTACAGTATAAAGATTAGTGTAAAAGAATGTCTGGAAGCCTGTTAAAGTGTGCTTAATGTTTCTAAGAAACCGGCATAAAAAAAAAGACAGCAGCAAAAAAAATCGACATAGACATGGACTACCAGTCGTCCTTGTCAAGAAATAATTGATCTAATTTGTGTCATCGACGATAGCTTGTCTCACCTATCTTAAGTGGCATTATATTCAAGATTAAATCGTGAGATGATCATGCCATATACACAATACGTATAATCAATAGAGACAATAAAACGCTTATTGTTGTACTTTGCCAATATAACTACGCTTAATAGTAGTCGTATGCATCGAGAATTTCTTTTCATTTGTATTTTTGGGAACTAACTGGTTCCAGTTAATATCGCGTCTCACAATAAATAATTGTTGCTTTATTCATTACAACTTAGTTGCAGTTATCATCTATGAAAGAGGGGATATGAGGCTGCAATCGATCTTGTATTATACAGTAGTTACAAAATTTTAAAAAAGTATACGGTATACAGTACTGCAAATAATTCATGCTACTAAAATAATCATTACCTCAAAGCCCGGAGGCAAGATCCTCTGATTATAATATTATCGAACTATTTCGATTTACTATCACTTTCCATTAATGCTAAAGCTCCAATTCCAACACGTATATTTGTTTATCGACGAGTATTTCGCATATGTTTTACGCCAATTCAAATACTATAGAGTGTAGACTATCGTCTAATGTATGAAAATGGCGGGCATTTACATATCTAACCGTAAATTAATTTGATTAATTAAACAACTAGTAATCAGGCAATTGTTGGAGAATACCGGCAGTAATGCAAATATAAAGACGTACAGTTTTTGCATATTGTGTTCAATTCCTAGGTCAATTTAAAGTAATAAATTTTCAACTACCGTTTCTGATTTCTTTATTGAATATGCATCGACAATTCAGGTATCTTTCTAACTAACTTATACCGTCAATAGAGGCACAGAAATGGTCGACATCAACCAATTTGTCTGGATTTAAATCAGTTTTATTATCAGATTTTTGATATTGCTATAGTTATTGATTTTTTGGATATTGTATAAATTAAACTTAACACGAACTTAGAAGCATTTACGGTGAACGATAGCGGGGCCAGATTCATCGTATTCTTGTTTGGAGATCCACATCTGTTGGAAGGTGGATAAACTAGCCAAAATAGATCCTCCGATCCATACAGAGTATTTCCTTTCTGGTGGAGCAACGATCTTGATTTTCATAGTTGGAGGTGCCAAGCTAACAATTTCCTTTTGCATACGGTCAGCAATACCAGGGAACATAGTAGTACCGCCAGACAAGACAATATTACTGTATAAGTCTTTTCGAATATCGACGTCGCATTTCATTACAGAGTTGTAGGTAGTTTCGTGGATACCAGCGGATTCCATACCTAAGAAAGCGGGTTGGAAGAGAGCTTCTGGGCAGCGGAATCGTTCATTACCAATGGTGATAACTTGACCGTCAGGTAATTCGTAGCTCTTTTCAAGGCTTGAACTAGAAGCAGCGGTTTGCATTTCTTGCTCAAAGTCTAAAGCGACATAGGCTAATTTTTCCTTGATATCACGAACGATTTCACGTTCAGCGGTAGTAGTGAAAGTATAGCCACGTTCAGTCAAGATTTTCATCATGTAGTCAGTTAAGTCACGGCCAGCCAAGTCCAAACGCATCATAGCATGAGGCAAAGCGTAACCTTCGTAGATTGGAACGGTATGGCTTACACCATCGCCAGAATCGAGAACGATACCAGTAGTACGACCAGAAGCATACAAGGATAGTACAGCTTGGATGTTGACATACATAGCTGGGGTGTTGAATGTTTCGAACATGATTTGAGTCATTTTTTCACGGTTAGCTTTGGGATTCATGGGAGCTTCAGTTAGTAAGACGGGATGTTCTTCTGGAGCTACACGCAATTCGTTGTAAAAAGTGTGATGCCAGATCTAGACAGGAAAAAAAAGGGATACATTCAATTTTTTTTCTTTCATTTTCGTAACGGCATTTTTTTCTTTGCAAAGTCTATACTGAAAGCAGTAGCATTGCAAAAGAATGTGTCAAGACGCGATGCATCATTTGCCACTGCACACTATCGAACAGTAAGTACTGTACTGTACACTGTACAGTACCACTGCATATCTGCATTTTTATTTTACCAAAAAGTCACATACCTTTTCCATATCATCCCAGTTAGTGACAATTCCGTGCTCGATAGGATATTTCAAGGTAAGGATACCTCTCTTACTTTGTGCTTCGTCACCAACATACGAGTCTTTTTGACCCATTCCAACCATGATACCTTGATGGCGAGGTCGGCCGACGATTGAAGGGAAAACAGCACGAGGAGCATCATCGCCAGCAAATCCGGCTTTACACATACCGGAGCCATTGTCGATTACCAAAGCTTGAACATCTTCTTCTGACATGGTGAATTGAAATTAGGTTTTATGGAGAGAAAAAAAAATCAGAAATGCCAAGAGGAAAAAATCCTTGTAACGGTCAAGTGGAAGTTTCGCACGGTACCTTCGAGTTGCAACGTCGACGAAAAGTGGAGGGCGAGTGAATGTGAAATACGATTTATATAAAGTGCTGAGGGATTCACCCCCCCCCCCCTACGGTTGTTACATGACGTCAGGTGACGATAACCAATGGTAAACATGGTCAAGGTGTTTTGAATTTGAGAATGCACAGTAGTATCATTTACTTTGTTTTGTCATACAGGCCTATATACAGTACGCCGTACGCCGTCTAGTACAGTACGATACGGTACGGTACAGTACTGTACTGTACTGTACTAGGGCGATATGGAATTAATTAATTAATTAATTCCAATGGATAAAATTTATAGCTGCAGATACCATACCCATCAATACTGTAGAATCCCTCCTATTGAGTACAACATTATCCTATAATCCAAATCGGAGCAAACCAATTTCCATATCAGGTCATGAAAAAAGTGTTTTTCTTGACTTCTTTTGTCATCACTTCTCTTCATTTTGGGGGATGGGTAAATAAAGTAAATACATAAATATCATCAATGTACAGTACATTCACAGAAGAAAAACATGCCTGTTTTGCATGACAGTACTGTATTTCATGGTCATTACTTTTGGATTAGGCCTATTTTTCTACTTTTTTTGTCATAGCTCAGCGTGTTAGCTGCAGGACTATATTTATACCGTACTCTCTCTCTCTCTCGGTTGAGTCTATTTTGCAAACGTCTTCCACAAACGATCATTGTTTCTAGCGTGATGATCAACGTTTAAACTGTCTGATGAACGCTTTCCAATGAAGAGGAAGGAATTTTTTCCACGTAATTTTCCCATTCTACATCAATCATTCAACAAAAGTGTGCTTTGCCTTACTATTCTATCACAAGTAGTGGCATCAATCAGTCATGACAACGTAGCATCATTATACTACTGTATAGCATATTTTTTCACATATTCATAATACTGTACTGTCCTATTTCTTGAAAAAACATCTCATTTAATTATTCTGTAAATACTGCCAAGATGAATTCACTTCAAGGCAATCTTGGACTTCCAAGTATAGCTAGACTACCAATTGACTATCCTGTTTGAAGTAGTCTACTGTGGTAGTTATTATTATTGAGCAAATTGAATCTGTACAATAATACAAAGTCTTTAGAAAACAATGCAATGACATCACACTGATTGCAGACGGCCCGGGTGCTGGGCTCATTTTTGACCATATATGGTCAAATTTTCCAGCACAGTAGGGGGGCACCTCTGGAGCTGCCCAACAATCGCCCCCGCACCTATTGTCCATGTCAACTGCAACACAAAAGGCAACACACCCAATTTTGCATGACAGTAACGTGAGCTAGCGTCTATTACACATGCGATTTCTACTGGTTGCCTTTGAAGCTGGCCGTCGAAAGCCAGTCATTAATTAGCTGAATACGGATATATTTGATGTTGATGCATCCTGATGGTTTTACCTTTGTCCTTTAATTTTTGTGTTTTGCAGAGTGAATGATAGTGCGTGTGATCTCCTGCTAGAAATGAAATAATGTTGCTCCTAAAATGGAGAAGCTACAGTGTTTCAATCGTTGAAAGCAGGAAAGTTGGATGGAAATAAACAAGTAACATTACCTAGTTTGGTATTTCGTCCATGTCCAATAATTGGCCTAAAATGGACTCTTGCTAGATTACCGTACAAGTATCGTACAGTCGATGCTGCTAGGAGAGTGTATGCGTCATGACGGCCAAGGTTGACCGATAAATTGACTGACGACGGCATTGTTGAGTAATAGTAATTATGAATCAATAACGCGCAGGCGAAGTTTGCAGTTTTTGTCTCTGCAAGTTTAGTGCTATGTACACTATGTACAGTACGTACAGTAAATACTAAAGTCCTGCAATGGAGTAAAAACGCAACCCAAACCCGATCAAATTGTTAATTTCCTAACCCGAAATGAGTGCAATTGCTATACAAACACTTTTATTAGCATAGAAATTCTTATAACCTCCCCCATCGAATCGGGTTCAATTCGGGTTGATGGTTGACTTTTAAAGGACATTCGTATAGACAGACATACAATATAGCCAATGCTTTATAGCCAATTCACAGGAGCTGTACTGTACTGTATATATATGTTGATATTCATTTATTCATGAATTAAACGTCAAATACACACAATACTGTACAAATCTATGAGGTGTCTGATAGCATAAGATATTTATAATGGAAGTATGGTTATGTATTTGATTGGCTAGTCCTGTGATCGATTGCTAATTACCGTGTTACCTATAGTTTTGAATTCTTTCTATTTTGAACATCTACAAAATAATGTACGATTCAGTGGCCATACTGTGGTCAAGGCCTGGCCTGGAATAATCGAGTAGATGTAAATCATCTTGTAATTCGTAGACAGTAATGGAATATTGATCGATCAACATTACATTATTACGCATTGTTTAGTCCCTATAGTTTGTACTACGATCGCGCTACGTATAAATTACTTTACAGGCTATACAGTACATGATTTTACAATAGTGTCAGGGGCTGTTATTACTAAAAACTACTAGAAACAGAGAGCATCATTTTATTTCTATTATCACTCGTCTTTTAATACAGTTAGTAGTCATGACTCACTACGAGGTGAAACCGGGCAGGTGTCATCTTCAATCACGGTGCTGCAACAGTATTTCAAGATTGATCCTACAGTTCTCAGTCAGTTTAGTCACTGTAAAAGAATATTTTTCTCAAAACGACTTTGCAGATTATTATCGTTGATCCTTTCATGCTGACAGCAAGTAATGTCAGACATTTCCTAAACTTTTAGATTGTAAAAGTGTTACCATCTTTTTGAGGACATCTTTTGGTGTATTCTCAGCTAAAACATACAATGATAACAATTGTATTATCACTAGAGAATCGTAATTGATTGAGCGTAAATAAGCGTATAAGTGAGTTAAGCGGACGGTAAGTTGAAAGCAAATACAGCATATTGTCCCATTATACAGTACTATACTGTATAGATTATTACGTGTACGGGATTGTAATTGATCCACTTGCCCGTAGGGTCTCTCTACTGTCTCGCAATTTTCGAGTGTAAATTAAGGATAGTATGATACTGCTCTTTACATACCTTAGCAAAATTAGGAAAAAAAATTACATTTATTTTTACTATTAGTGACGCTATTGTAATCAACACGGTGCAGTAATATTTGTAGTTCTCTAAATTCGACATTGTAGCCCAGGGCCCAGGATGGTATAGTGATCTAATCTTGGTAAGAAATCAAGAAATCATTTCCAACTCTTTTTTCGGTGGTTTTCGCAAATCCTTCTGCAAATAAAACAACTTCAGTCTGTACGGCTGTTTATGAAAATCGGGTCAGCAGCCAGCAGTTGACTAGTTTATTTGTTATTTTAAAATACCAATCGACGGGAAATTGATTGTACGCGTAAATAGTTGATAAACTGTAGCACTCATTGAAAATAACTGTCTAATTACAGTTATTTTATTCTGAACGGTAGGGAACCTCGACTAGAGTACTTGAGTTATATTATTTTTATTTAGCATGGTTTACGGCTTTGCCTTTCTCGGTGAATGTTAGAGTTGTTGTGCTTGGGGAAATCTGCTCTGTATGTGCAGTGTTAACAAAGAGTAAAAGAGGAATACTGGATCTCTTTGGTTCCATGTTCACTCTCTTCAGTCACAGGCTACCACAATGAAAAGATTTTGGTGTCAATGAACATTCGATTTGCCTCATCTGCATTTGCTTTGCTGTGCCGTGTTCAATGGGCGAGCTGGTGCTTATACTGTACGTACATGAGATATTCTCATTCCAAATGTACAGTACAGTGCAGTAGACATGACTCTGCTCTATTGTACGTACAGTACATTACTCTCCTGTACTGTACACTGGTATACTGTAGTACTGTACACTGTACAGTCCGCAGTTCTACAGTACCATACTGTACGTAGGGTATATTGCACTCTACTGTACTACAGTTTCGGACTCAAGTATCCATAGGTGTTGATGCGGCTAGTGTGTTGACAAACTTGTCAATAGTAATTGAGTAGTCAAAGTCCATCGTGTACAACTGTACTTTCAGTATTCAAGCACAGGCTACCACAACCAAAAGATTTTTGTCAATGAAGATTCGATTTACCTCATTTGCTTTTGCTTTGCTGGGCTGTGTTCAATACTGGGATAGTGTAATGTACGAGTTCGTACCTACAGACTACAGTACAGTACGCACAGAGTACAGACGTACAGACGTACTGTACAGTATTCTCATTACAAATGTACTGTACTGTACTGTATACAGTATGACATGTACTGTACAGTCACATGACTCTACTACAGTGTACAGTACGCAGTTCTACA
Source organism: Trichoplax adhaerens (assembly GCF_000150275.1). Taxonomy (NCBI): domain Eukaryota; kingdom Metazoa; phylum Placozoa; class Uniplacotomia; order Trichoplacea; family Trichoplacidae; genus Trichoplax; species Trichoplax adhaerens. The sequence goes on from NW_002060947.1 coordinate 60,160, forward strand.
GGACAACACTGCACACTGCACAGTACGGTATATTGCACTGCAGTACAGCTTCGGACTCAAGTATCCACAGGTGTTGGAGCGGCTAGTGTGTTGACTAATTTATCAATAGTAATTGAGTAGTCAAAGTCCATCGTGTACAACTGTACATTCAGTATTCAATCACAGGCTACCACAACCAAAAGATTTTTGTCAATGAAGATTCGATTTCACTCATTTGCTTTTGCTTTGCTGGGCTGTGTTCAATACTGGATAGTGTAATGTACGAGTTCGTACCTACAGTACAGCACTGTACTGTATACTGTATGACTTACAGTATTCTCATTACAAATGTACAGTACATTGTACAGTATATGACATATACGATAAAGTCACATGACTCTACTACAGTGTACAGTACGCAGTTCTACAGGACAACACTGCACAGTACGGTATCTTGCATTGTAGTACAGCTTCGGACTCAACTATCCACCGGTGTTGGTACGGCTAGTGTGTTGAGTTGAAATGGTAATTGAGTAGTCAAAGTCCATGGTGTACAACTGTACATTCAGTGTGGGTACAGTTGGAAAGCAACTTGCAAAATGGCTTCCTCCGAACTGGCAGCCAAGCCGACATTCTTCACGCATAAATTTCGCCGTAGTGGCTATGTTGTTTTATCGCTTCCTTTACTCTCTTTCAGTGTCTGCTTAATTCTAACATTTCTTTACCATTTTGAAGAATCTCTTGCCACTCATTGCAAGGTAATGGTTGCTAATTTAGTCGTTGATAATGGCCTTCTTGCTGCCTCATTCAACATCACAACAGTTGGTGAGGCAATGCTACTGTACAAGTGTAGAACAAATGTCTATCTACGCTTATACGATAGACTGATATCATCAGATGTCCTACCGCTTAATCTTGTTATTTGCGCCTACCTTTTCAATCTTGACAAGTGATATACGTATTGGCTCATTGATATACGCCAATATCAAACGTGCAACAACTGTTGCAGACAGCGTACTGTACATTCGGGGATATGACATAACTCAATCGAAAAGGATGTTGTGACAGCATGTAACTTACGCATTGATTTTGAGCTTGATAATCCAATCGTATACACAACAACTACAACTCCTTCCCTAGGATCAATCAATAAGGGACTTACCGTTGATCGATAGACAAGATAACACTACGTTAAGTTTAGTATGTGTAGACTGCCAAGTAATATCCGAAATGATTGTATCGTAGTGTGCGTTGCTTCTTATTCATTAATGGTAATACATGCGACATGGTTTAGAAGACATTAACCCTGCATCCTATGCTGGAGCTGATCTGGCTGATGATAATTATTATATAGACGGCGTGATAGAATAAAATAGTATGGAATGCAAAGCACATTTTGTAGATGGATATGTTTGTCAAGTTGTACTATCATCGGTTATCAAGTTCATCTTTCGCACTGATATAACATCAATAATAGTGGTACTGTTTCCATTGCAGGTGCCTCAATTCCTGCCTTCCTTAAGCGCTGCTATATGTAACTCTCCTCAAAGCTATATTTGGCGCCTTGGAATAGGATTTCATAGTGGACCAAGAATCTACTATAACGTCTTATATTACGACGTCTTTCAAACTTATCGACCTACCGATCCTAGTAATTGGCCGACGTTATACTGGCTTATTTCTGTCGTTACTGTGATTAGTGGTATCTTGGAAAATTTTTTTTTAATGCTGCTAAGTAATGTGCCATCAACTGAAAATCACCGTAAGAATTCTACAATTAATTCTAACTACTATACATTTACTGTATCAACAATCAATTCATTATAATGAATGGGAAAACTAGTCATCTACCCTTGTCAAAATTTTAACATCATTGGTTTTCCTTCAATTAGTTTTCATATACAGTATCACGTTTACATCACTCAACTGCTTCTTCACCTGGCCATATATTAAGCGATCATTGAATATCTCTGTCGTGTTTTATAGCTTTCAGAACATATCTTGTTCCCTTTTTCTATAGGTCTCCATATCAATAGCTTTGTGTATTTCATTACTTTTGCAATTATCTACATGATGCTGACTTGTATTTTATATTGGTGGAAACGCAGAAACGTAGTTTTGCCGTCAACGGTAGGCAGAAAATACTCATACATAAACATCGTCGTAAATGTAAAACTCGTACTCTACTATACCGTCTTAGTGATTAAGACTAACTTAAAGTTATAACCTTGTTGAACACTTACGCTTAATTTTAAAATTAATCTAATCACTCTTTTCTTTATTTATTACCAAAATAAACTGTTGGATGAACATAAAACAGTGGCAAAAATCCTTGAGGTACAAGCTCGCAATGTTTTTGCTCTTTGTTTCCTTCTTTGGAATCGCGATGGTTGTCTATGTTAGACACAATGCCCGCTGTGAACCTTACAGTATCCTTTTATGCAATTATTTACAAAGTATTCAATCAATCTATCGAACAAGATAGAACTGACGTTGGTGCAGTATTACTTAAGGTTACGTTAAGAAAAAATAATTGTATTGACTAATTTCTTACACGTTTATATTAACTGTTTAAGCGAACGAAGTATTTGGATCAGATGTTATATACAAGTCGCACTAACATTGCATCTGATCCCCAAGTTTTTACCTAAATTATGCAAGGTTTCTTAACACATTGATTATTATCATATCAGTGTATAGCTATTATGCGCTATTCCAATATTTGATTATATTATCCAATGTGGCATTTCATACCACGGGCATGATTGATTTTTGGGACGCTGATGTTGTAACGCAAGATCATATTATAACTAAGAAGAAAATGGAATAAAATTACTTGGATTGGATAACTCTCACAGTAGGTAGTAATGTCAGCATAAAGATCAACTTCTATATTTCTGCATTATATGCTATTAGTTGAGAAATTAGATCACGTCAATCATAAAAATTTCTGTAATTATCAACAACTTGGTGTTGTACGTGCATTGTAGCGATTAGTGCACTAGCTGTACTTTCCGTATAAACTATACCGGTGGAAGCATTATAAATGAAAATACATTCTTTATTACTAAATCTAGGTAAACGTTTAGGAATATCAGCAAGCTTGCCTAATTGTACAATACATAGCAGACAACGTTTAATTTCTTATTTTTCATTGACCACTTTTACAATAGATATTTTCGTATTAATCTAATACATACTAGCCTTAAATTAGAGTATATAACTGTTTACCCTCGGAAGTGCTGTACATGTATGGTAAATTGTGTGTTATTATTCAAGAATAACAGATCTCTGATGAGGTGCAGTGATATAAAATAGAACTGTATCAAATCAGGGCAGCCTTGCTACTTCGATTTTGATCTCATAAACAATACATAATACGTATATTATCAATCAGTGTGTATACTTTCGCTTAAAATTATCAAGTACCTTTATACTATTTGAAAATATTTCAACAATTATTTGCGTGCGACATGTTACAAACCTTGCGAAATTGAATAAAATTATAAGTTTTTTTATTTTTTATTTATAAAAATTTCGCATAAATGTAAGATATTCGAATTTTTTAATGATCCCATACTACAATAGATCTGAGAAAGGTTCGGTTTGCTCTAATGTATCGATTTGTCGTAGAAAACTTACAGTCGATATCGCACAAATTTGAACGGTTTTGACTGTTAGCAAAATCGATATTTTATTAGAATCGAAAGTTTTTTGGTCATCATAATATCTACGAAATATGATGGACTCCGTACTGGAAATTATAAGGCCAACAATTAAATGGGTAATCTTTCAAGACCTTCCACACTAGTGTCTGTTACACAGTATGAAAACGAGATAGTCAACATAAAAGATTTTTATGGCATGGAAATTACACCATTTATGATATATAGTATATATAAGATATTAAATTCAAGAATTCCATAAAAAATTACTTCGGAAGCTCAAATCAGTCTGTTTAATAAGATAAGATACATTAAATTATGTATACTGCATGATACTGATAGACTTCGATTTAAAATAAATTCACAAGATGGCAGTATTCGTGCCAAATAAATATACCAGGTATTCCATACTGTTATTTTGCTATCACGATAACAAGACGTTGGTGATATTTAGTTCGCTGTCGTTGTACCAAGAGCATTAACTTTTAGAAAATATTAAATATTTACTTGTAAACAGGTAATACACAGTGTAAGCCATGATTAAACTTATTAACTTCTGGCGTACTCGTATGCATAGGAGTCGGTCTTCGAGAGGAGATACATCTTAAATGAACATTGTGATTAACTACGTAGAGCTCCAGAGGGTCAACTTGACTTAGTACTGTGATAACTTGCCTATAGTAACAATAAAATTGAGTTAAAATTGTGATGCAAATAATAGACCTCCTTTAAATGTTTCACTTGTAGATCTGATATAAATCATCTTCAATTAGAAAGATAGATTTAACAACATATTATAACCACAATATCATAGTCAATTATAAAAAATAGTAAGGGTATATTGACGCATATCGACAATTTACCGTGTCTTTGGAGGAAGGCAATCAACTGTTAATAATCCACCACGAGTCGACACTAGGTTCTGGCTACCAGAACAATCGCATTCAATATAAAATGATGAATTAGCAGTACCATTTTCCGCAGTCATGATCAATCCGCCCATATTGTCCATAAGATATGAACACTTTAATGTTTGAGGTAGATTCGCTATCTAAAAATCAGAAAATGTAAGTATAAGTAATGTCATGCTAGGCTATAAATTGAAAATTTAGGTTATATTAATATTATATTACTTCGTGCTGCTTTCCATATTTTTCAACCATCAAGAATAAGGCATTTGCAACAAAACTTGATGTATTTTCTACCTCATCTACTTGAATGACCTTGGAAGAATGCAAGGCTAAAACATACTTCGATTGTTCACTCAATAATAAATTTTCATCTAATAGCAATAATAAATTACAGTTAGTCTCGGTGAAATTTCAGCAGATATAACTAACTATATCTGACTTCAAAGATTTAACATTCATTATGCATAAGTACAAATTCATATATTTTTAGATCTCTTACTGGATAAATTTGTTAGCGAGCAAGTTTGCATAATAATGGAGAGGTTTTGAAACGACAGTGTTATAGCAATATATAAACCAGGTTCAAGTAGAGCATGGCAGTTTAAGTAAGCGTGATATCTTCTTTCACTTTTAACAACACAGTGCAAAATTTCGCCTGTTACAGAATCACATTTGTAAACTACTACCACAGCGTCCAATATATCAACATTTGATTTATTTCCTACGGCTCTATAAATTGAAAGAAAATTTATGTATAGATTTTACGTTAGGAAATTGCAACTACAATTTAACCCACGAAATTTTAGCCAGCACACCTGAGGTTATCTTGGTATAGAGAAAATTCTACTTCTGATGTTTCAAAGACAGCAATTTGGTGGCACTTTACAACATTACCAGTCATTGGTAAAGAAAAATGTCCCGAAATCCTGTTTTCCATCCAACTCGGATTTACTTTACATACATCAACACTTTCAAAATATCTGAGGCATAAGCAAAGAATACAGTCAAGGCTAATACGGGCGTTGATATTTTAATGGCTGCTATAAGAAATTTTACTGTCCAATGGGTTATACTCTCAAGCGCAAATTAGACTCCGCCAGTTTATGAAAAAGTTGTTAGAATACTTCGCTGGAACTGTCTTACTGATTTATTAAATACTACTAAACACTTTCTATATAAGAAAATTTGGAAATTAATCGCATTCTTGGGTAACACAGACCGAAAATAGGTCAGCGTTTATGTAGATTGGCGATTTTCATGTAATATCAATAAATTACAGAATAATCACGAAATTACATAAAGGTTGACCTTTTTCGATTTATGCTACCATAGAATGAGGTTCATTTTGAAATTTTTTATATAGAAGTGTTTAGTAGTATATAATGCATCAAGTACAATAGTTCCAGCGAAGTATTCTTGAGATCTTTCAAAAAGTAGCGGGGTTTAGTGCACATGTACATGGAAGATATATACCGAACTTAATAACAGGTGATAAAAGGCTTGATCTCATCTGGGTAAATATACCTCATAAAATCATCAAATGACATCCAAAATATGCCTTCTTCACTACCATGAGGAAGCAATTTATTACGTAAACTTATTGTCCAAAGAGGTGAATCATCAGACCAATCGCCATTCCAGGAACAACGTTTCCACGGATTGCGTAGCCTTACTAGTCTAAATTTTAAAGTAATATCGATGTAGAGTTATCGATTATTGTCTGACATGGAAACATCATTAGGTTTTCATTTGATCTAGAAGATACATGTCCACCTATTCATATTATTCCTTTACCTGATTCCATTAATGTCTTGTACATCAAGAAGCGAGTAAGCATGGTTGGGTTGTAAACCAACTTGGTGATATTCTGTTGCATTTATACTGCTATTTAAGCAACCACACGATGAACCCATCAAAAAGCTATACCAACATTTTAAATAAATAATTAATTAATCAGTCGAATGATAAATAATACGCTAATTTTACGCGGAGATATGGTTATTTCATAACTTTATAGCTACCTAGCTTCTTTACAACTTAATAAACGGGCCCAGATTAAATCCTTATCGATATCAGGAGAATAACTACTTATTGTTTCTGAAAAGTAAGAACCAGATTGTACGGTTAATGAATAAATTTCATTATTAAGTATGATATGCATATAACATTATCAATTTAAATTTAGATTGTGACCAACTTTGTAATTTAATCATTTCACAAGGAGCTCCAGTAAGTGTAGCTAGACCTTCAATACAACGACCAGAAGATAATGCTTCATAGCATCCATGCATCTTAGCTAAAGCCTTTTCAATAAATGGAACCCATAATTGATTTCTTTCAGCCTAAAGAAGTAGCTGACTATTAAATAATCGCAATTATCCACATGACTTTTAATAATACAAGTATTGCTACGACTAAACTAATTATCATCGCTATGCGACTTGTACTGCGATCAGTATAGTTACATACTTGAGAATAGACTAAATGCCCGTATTCATCACACGGAAGGAAATCATCGATAAGAATGATATTCCAACGACCATTATTGCATAATCTGACTTGATATACACCTTCGTTATTAATCTAAGAAATAAAAAATATTTAGATTATCAGTTAAATTTTCAAATAACATCTAATCATATCAATATCACGAGCTAACTCGGTACGTAGAATTACATTCTGTTGTATTTGATAGAAACTATTTTAAGCTATTTTGTTTACGCTATGGTAACATATCAAAAAGTGAAATTTCTCATGTACCTCAGGCGTGATCATGACCTGTTGGACCAGTTCTGGTCGCTCAGCTAAAACAGCTAAGGCGCTCAAGAACCTATCAAAAAATGCGTACAGTACAGTGGTCAATTACGTCTAGCCATTGGTGTTGGCGTTGGGTAATAATCGTAATATATTACTCTTTACCAGCAATTGCCTAAAACTCCTTGCTTGATATCGGATGGTAACGGGGTACGAAAAATGGACCATTTAACTTGATGCTTTGCTAAAAAACTTTTGAAAGTTGCTTGCATTGCTGACATATTAGCAGGTCTAAGCCAATTATTAACTCTTGCTCCAAGTCTAGATCTTCCATCTCGATATAAAGCTTTGGCATTAGGTAAAAATGAATCGTCGGTAAACTGCCATTTATTCTATAAGCATCATAAAAACGAAATGAATCGTGACTTGTGAGTATGCGTACATAATATTACGATCATAATTTTATTGGACAACAAATCACAGAGTATACTTGTCGGTAACTTAGCCATTATTCACGATCTACCTTATTGCAAGTATTGATAATATTATTAAATTGCGCCTTTGCAACCGCTTCATCTTTAATACGTTGCTCTTCCATTGATATCCCACCGGTATCTTCATCGACAATTATATCGGTTGTCATGGATGCGGTTGCCGGTTTATCAGCAATGGCGTTTTTACTCACAGCTGTTATACGTTGATTGCCACAAATCGTGCATACTTGTGTTGTAGCATTATTGATGAAGGTACATTGTGAACACTGCCATTGATCAACTACATTCAAAGAATACAAGGCAAATTAAAGGATTAATGATGAATAGGATACTTTTCCATTGAAGCAGCGTTAACAAACCTTCAGTTTTAATGGATGCTTTATCTGCTTCCTTGTGGTTGAAAGCGTGTCCACATGCCTGGCAATAGTTACCGGTGTTTATTAAAGTACATCTCGGACATTTCCACCCTAGATCTACAATTTGTACTCTATCATCAGCATTATAGTGTTTATCTCTTGGAGTATCACAACGGATACATCGTTTATCGTAATTCTTATTAGCACATTTACAGTGGATGCAAGTCCACGACGAGTCATGCGATGATTGAATTGTTGATTCTTTTTTATCTTTATGAAGGTTATGATTGGTGACTGGATGATTGATACTACTGTTGGCTTTACTGTGGATGCTCTTAGCAGTGGTTGAGTTAGTTGTACTCCTTGTCTTCATCGCTTGATGACAAACACCACATGTTAAATTGGCCGATAAGTTAATGCTGTTACAGGATGGGCATTTCCACTGGTTTCGTTCAACTTTTTGTTGTTTCATTTTAGAAATCATCAATTCATCGGCACAAGCATAGTCTATCATTTAAGATACATGTAGCATGAATGTATTGAATGATAATGTAGAGAGTAACCTTTTAAGCAACATGGAATTAATTATTAGAGACTGTATCGTTGGGATAAAGCAGGATTAACTTCACTGCAATATCGGCGGATGATGTACAACATCAAAGGATTTTACATCAATAATAATTAATTATAACGATCAGCAATGAAGATGACTCCTATACTCTTGAACTATTTTAGAAAAATTTCAAGTTTTCGGTTCACTACAGTTACATAGTTTAATGAAATATTGGCAGAACTACGTTCGATCTACTGGCCAGTAGTAAAATTCCCGAAGCCTAACATTGGCTAAGGATTCATTGAATGAAGCTTATCGATCCTGCAATATTTAATTCTTGATTGACGAACGCGTATAGTAAGTCTATGACTACTATCACTAAAATTATAAATAAACGATTCGTTGTATCTGTCGACCCTTTTAACAAGAGTACCAAGCATAAAAGCACACTACTCTTGGTGCTTCCATCTTGCGATAACAGAGTCAAAGGAGAAACTACGGTATACTGTATCCTAAAGTAGTCTATCGATGTACCTTCCTGACTGGAATGGAAATGATCCTCACCAGCACTTCTCAGCATCGTACATGCTTGGCAATTCCTCACGCTGTCTTTATTGAGTGTTCCGCATGTACTACAGAGCCAGTCGTCCTTTTTATTCCTTGCGTAGGGTGCTTGAATACCATCGGCGATATTTTTGAATAATTTCTTCATCTTGATAAAGTTCAGCGATGTGGCACTGCACTATTTACGACATGATCAGTTGAAATGTTTTGCCATTTTCTTACGCTAGAATTTGTTTAGTTTCCAATCGATTCGTCATCATGAAGTCATCGCAAATGGATCGATTCGTCTCAGTACGGTTCGGTACGGTACTGAAAGAACTTGTCATGCCAGTGATAAGGTGACTGATTCAAGTGGTACACTACCCTACAAAACACACTCATGCTGGGTAGCTTCTGACAAGTGCTACTGTCGCTTTCCCAGTCAGTCTACCAACTACGCACTTTACTGAATAGACTTCCGCAGGCAGGTACAAGCGTCTGTCTGGCTGTAGACAGGTTGCAACAGCAATCCATCGCCAATCCGACACGATATAGTATTTATTAATTAAATTATGATTTATTATTATTCTATGGAAAAAGAATCAAATGACTTTGACTGTATAGGCAATTGGATTTAATTGGGTGCGATTAACTTTATACTCATCACGGCAACTTCATTTTAGCCAAATATTCATTTTACTTGATACATAAAGTGATAAATTGAAGTATTGTATTCAATCAAACAAGTACGTAAGTAAGGTATGTCAAATACGCAGGCTTTGCTATTTGTTGTCATGGCCTATAGGATCGATCCAGACCATTTTAATAAATAGGATTATCATTATCGTCACTACTGTGCACAGTGTACAAGTAGTGAGCAGTCTGTACGGTAGTAGTGCATTTCCGCACTTTGATCACACACCCCGGTGTAGTCTATACGACGCCTTGATCGCCATCACAACGCTTTCATGTCAGTGGAAAAGAGTCGATGGACAGCACTGCGCAGTATACCAACCTGTAGCCCCATAGGGATAAATGGAAAAGTCTGATTGATCTCCAGGAGTATAATAACGTATTTATCCCCCTACGGATATCCAGTTATCAATGGATGTCCTCGTAAAGTAAAAGTATGCATTAAGGTGGAAGTACAGACAGATAGACTCAGCTACACTTGTACACTATCAGTACACTGTACAAGTGTACAGTAATGTACAGTACTGTATAACATCCTACAGTATAAAATAATATAGAATATACAGTACTGTAGATCATAAAGGTATTGAACCGAACCTTTCTTACAGTAGGTCTAATATAGATGCTATTACAGTAATCTCTGGTACAGTACCGTACGCGATTGCACAGTACAAATGCTGTATACTGTACACTGTACACTGTACTGTACAGTCGTGTGAGTGTACAGTACAGTACTATACAGTACAGTACTCCACTATACTGTACTGTACAGTACTGTACACCCTACCGTACTATACACCGTACTGCGCTGTACTATACAGTACACTGCACTGCACGTCATTGCGGCAATTTTCAAAATCGTCAGTCGGTTGGTTTTTGCAGCATCGTTCTCCATCGACAAAACTGTAAATATCGTCAACACAAGCAAATCGTTGTCAAAATCATGTCTAGTCAAGCTCAGCGGAAAGAAAATTTACATGCTACTCGGCCTCTTCAAGGTTCGGTTCATGGGTTGATGAGTTTAATTTGGATTGAAATTAGCCTGTACAATGCAAGTAGCTGTATTGCTGTGTACTGATGTCTTTTTCAATGACTTGCTTATTGATCGATCGATAGGAAAGCAACTTCTATCCAATCAGTCATCAACGAAACGTAGGGCCCTAGGAGATATTGGAAATGATACAAAACTAAGAAAACAGGCTTTACCTAAAAAGCATAATGTACCTCTTGGCAATGTCATGAAAAAAGAAGTCAACGCTGTTCGTGATACTACAATCGACTATGACTGTGAAATCGAGAAACCATCATTTCCGTTAACTGGTTCGTATACTGTAGTATGTACTGTATAGTACAACTAAAAGTTGCATTAATAAGACTCGGTGTAGTTTGCCTTGAAGTGCAATGTTAATAACGTGTATTATTAAATTGTGTTACACATTGAATGTCTGCATGTACTGGAATACATTGAATTCATGGAATGGACTACAGTAATCGATGAAGAGGAAAATTTTGCCCCTCCAACTTTCTTTCCCAACGTTAAAACTCGTGTAACATTAGACTTTGTCAGGACTTCACCGTGCAACTCAAGCAATACGCTTGCATTGGCTGATTCTAATTGGGAACCTAATTTATTGGAACTTATCGGTATGCTTGCTATTTTTAAGCTGTAAAACATTCAATTATTTCTTTATTTTTACGCTTGAATCTGTCCAATAATTTCACTTAATGCACTTCCTAAGAAATCAACTATAGTCACCTAATAGATGATATGTTGTTGAATAGTCTTACTAATTACGTGTTGAATATCGTGGATGAAAATATATTTGAATACTGTACTCTGAAATGTTAAAATGACTTCAGGTTCGACAAGTGCCCAAGATAGCATGACGTTGTGTCCTGTCAATGAAGATGATGATCTGGACGGTGATGACTACAGTCAGCTAAGATTATCGGATATTGACTTTGAAATGTAATCTGTGTACAGTACATACCCTCATTTCCAATATTATATCAGTTAGTGTACTATAAATCATAAGACTGATAGTGATATCACTTTACTCTCTACTTTTACATAGTCTACTAAGTAATGTGGCTTAATGTCAATTTATTAACTGCTTGATGAACTACAAGTAAACGTTTTTCAATATTGCAATTTGTAGTTTACTCACTACTACTTTAAATCGGACAAAGCAGTGTTTAGAAATAACTAGTTTTCTTACCGAAAACCCTGTACAAAATCGATATGACTACAGAAAACATTTATTTATTATTGTACAGCTATATGTGTGATTTAAACTATTACCAGAGGATATATACTGTATTTGCTGCAGAAACAACATCAAAGTGGTCATCAATGATTCATTTTGTTCTAGTTAATCCATGCTTCTACTTGTGTGTCCCATCAAACGTAATACTTTGGTTGAGAAATCATTGGATGATTGATCAATCCGACATAGCTATGCCTAATATATATCTATCTTTATCTACTATACTTAAATATTGTCTGTTTGAAGGAACAATTGCCTTCTTTTTCCAATGTGCATTACAATGACACTTTAACCGATAAACCATTTGCAAAGCTTGAACTTTTGATAAATGTAAATTCAACTTTAAAATGAATTGATGATTTATTGCACTCGATTGCAAATAACTGTTCCAATTTTGTCTACATGATTTAAAGCGTGTATTTATTATGTATAAATAAGGCGGTAGTGAACTGCCCGGTACATTTTCAATAACTAGTTATTAGGCTATATTGATGCTGAATCAAATTAGGCATTGCTGTTTTACATAAATCAGGAAAACTGATGCAATGCACGTTTACTCATAGCAGGAACAAGTAATAATCATTTTTTTACTTGAAACAACAACAGTAATATATCATGAGCAAATCAGGCTAGTCGTAATTGTATGTTGCTTCCTTCTATAGTACTTCACTGATAATTACATAGTGTGTTATATTGTCATCCAGTTATTCGGACTCACTTCTCCGTCTACCCGGGTAGCCTTTATTTTGTAGATTGCAGGTACTCGGATCATGTTTTATTCTTCTGGTTATTATGTGCAATTGCATTAATGTAATTGGATCATCTCAGTATTGCATATATGTATTTAATTTATTGATATATATATATATAGACTTATACAGTATAGGCCACGTATAATCCACATCACACGGCCAGGCACTAGACTTAATTGGGCACTCGGGTCTGCAAGCAATTCAGAATGTTACTGTACACTGTACATTATGTCGGTATTAGAAAACGACAATAATCGTGCAGTAGTATCGTGCGATGCTGTATCGTGCGATGCTAAAACTAAAATTATAGCCAGTACTATAAAACTTTGATACGAATCAAGATATTTAATACTAATCATGTCAGTGCTGGTAGACTGAATTATTAAGGTATGATAGTGCACTAAGCATAACATCTGTTAATATTACCAGAACTTTTATTCGCACAGTATGGTGTGCGGGTTCGGCTGCTGTAGCTAGTTGTACAGTAATCTAGACCCGATCATGGTCTACAGTGCACACTGTTCAGTATGTTCTAGTAATAATCTATGTACCATATTAAAAAGTGAAGTTGAACGAGTGGGTACTAGCTAACTCGTACACTATAAATATTAAATATTACCAGCAATACTGGTGAAAGTTTCATCGTCTATTTTAAAAGCGTCAAACACAATACGTTTAAACGTATTACTGGAAGTATGATTTGAGAATTATAATACCTTGATTTTTATCTATAGGCGCTACTTTTCCAATTCAATTATCGATGACAAGTTGAATGAAGTACCTATGTAATCCCCTTTCATTCGATAGGTGTGAATAGTAAAGACTACTATACGAGTAAAACGCTTGAAAAATATACAAATCATTACGGACTGTATTATGTCTGATGGTCGGTTAGAACCTATTAGAATTTTGGATCCATTTTTACACCATTGCACTATCGAACGTTTGACAGTGTACCGGGCTTGGAGGATTTGCTGCAGACACTTTATCGTATTAACTTCACTTTAATCTACGTTGGATTGATTGAACGCTGCAAAATAACAACTATAATTCCACTCTCGTAATATCCAATTTGCATTGATATCGTTTCATCTACAAGGTACTACTGTAGTGTACCGTTACTACAGTATAGTATAACGTGATTAATTTTCTTTCCGATAAATCGGTGCATGTCTTTGTGATCAATTTTTACGACGAATTCTATAAAATTTATATGAGACGAAAGACTGATATAAATTTGACTCCAAACTGGTCCTTCCATTTATTCCATTTTTTCCTCATTTGAACCGAAATTCATCCCATCGTACAGTACACTGAATCAACAATATAGTATGGAAAACGGACAGACAGACATCAAGTTACGGTACAGTACACTCACTGTACTGTACAGTACGATAGAATGGCATGCCGCTCTACAGTACAGTACAGTATGGCGATTGCAGGCAGTTTAATCCAGCTTCAGCCACTGACTGCGCCGCAGACTACAGTAGAGTACAGTACATTGTACTGTACAGCACTTCAGAGAAATGAAGCAAAGCCTGACTCAATACTCCATCTGTCCAGTAGTCGGCCGTAGACCGCACGGATAGGGAAGACTACTGTAGAGACCCTTGGTGAACACTCCATTGCCTCGTAAAATCAATGAATCAGTAGACAATATTATGCAAGTCCATGGTACTGGCTAGAGTTTCTATCCTATCGATGGTTAAATATGGAAAATAGTGATAGACAAAATTCTTGATTGGTAGAATAGATGGTATTAACATTGATCCAAGTGGCGTTAAAGCTGAAGAAGGAAATTGAAGGTATAAAAACTGACTGTTAGTAGGAACTCGCACGACTGTATCGAACGCAATGGCGTTATCGCGTTTGCCAGGTATTTTAGCAATGTACCAATATGCTGTCAGTGCTCACAAAGTTGCCATCAGATTACCGACTTTATCCTATCGAAGTAAGTGGACAAAGTTCAATGTACACATTGTGTAGAGATGGAAATGAAATTTTGAATACAGCAGAATGAGATGTAATCCTACTTTCATTGTCATATGGAACATTGTATCAGTGCTTTGTTTTTATATTACACTGCTGGCTTGTAGTAATGTACTTACAATATCTCTGGTCTCTGATTTGCCTTGCCGAGAGTTTACTTCAGTGATCATGGAGTCAATGACGTACTGGATTAATTCTTGCTTAATCTATGCTATCATTCTAGTTTGATAGAAAGATTATCTGATTCAATAACCCCAAAATCAATACAAATACTCAATTTACTTGATATTAGTTAGTACTGCGGGACTACAATATTTCATCACAGTTACACCAATTGAATTGCTAACTTCATAGCAACACGTATTCCAAACGTAAATCTCCTCTTTCATTATGCTAGGTGTTTCCTATGACTTGACTGCACTATTTCATGATCGCAGTTGGGTAACAAAGTATCGTTATGCAGCACCAATTCGTGGATGTGCAAGTAGCAATCACAACGACGATCCGAAGAAAGAAGATAAAATGGATACCAGTACGGTTGAAGCCAAACGTGAGTTTTCGACATTGCAGCTTACTACGCTATTTCTCTTTGTCTACTTTCGACCTAAACATGGATTATTATACCACTGCATAGAAATTATAATCATCCTTCTATTTCATTAGTTTTGGTGGTTATTAATAGTTCAACAATTTAAAGTAATAATGCTATTATTAAAATCGTTTCTGGCTCTCTACAATTTCGGATATTTTTGTGATGATTTGTAGTATTATGGTACAGTAGATAGAGAGATATAACAAACTACTACGGTATGCATTATGTTTTCAATGACTTACTGTCAACTATAGTATACAAGTATGTGTAGTATGAATCGCATGAACGACTTTCAGTCTACTGAAATGTTAATATAATTAGGATGCTTTGCTTTATTTTGGGATAATTACAGCTAAACCTACCAAACCAAGATGGAAACCTACAATTATGGACAAAAATGCCAAGCATACCCAAAATACTCAAATTACAGTTGTAAGAGCAATGAACGATTACCTCCTGACTTTAGAGTAAGTTGAAAGATTATAATTCGTTACTATTTTCACAGCACTGCTATAACATGCAATCCATGATAACTTTGTTAGTCGATTTCTACAATCGCTAAAATTTGGTACAGTAATATATTTGACAGCAATTACATTGATAGTTGACTATATTGCATGTAGTACTGCAAAGGATGTCACGTTGTATCGCACGTACAATAGTTGTTGATTTAAGCTTTATACTAACACGTACGTAGCAACAAATTGAAACCTTTTGCTTGATTAATGTAGAGATTTACAGGATCTTAAACATATATCCGTCCGCAGTGCTTATGCATCGGAATTTACCTCGGAATTTATATATTGGAAGTCGGATGTTGAGAAAAGGTAATATCTTGAATATTCTATTTAGGTTATGCTATGTTTAAATTCGTTTCAAAAGACGATATAAAAAATACGATTTATGAGGGTATAACATACGTGTAATAGCTTAAAAATAATGAAACTTGTTACATCCATGACTAAGATTTGATAATTTATTTGGTTTGCTTCATTAGAGCAATAGCAAAATGGGGAAATTTGGAGAATTTAGATAAGGAATTACGCAAAGTGAAAGAGAAGCTTGATGATGATGAGAGAGGAAGACGAGGTTATAACTTTCTTCAAACATTGTCTTTCTAATAGTTTTAGTAATCCGTGATGGCTATTGTTTTTATATGGACAAATATTGGTTTACTCTTACTTTTTAAAAACTATACGTGATTCTGCAAAATGTAAGCCACCCGGATTAAATCTTACATTGAAGTATTCTTTTGCTTTATACAATAAGGTTTAAGCGCCTTAATGGGACATTTGAAAAAGCAAGTTAAAGATCAGCAAAAATTAAATGTGGATCATAAGGTGATTTAATTAACGTAAGATTCAAAGTTGTAGATACTGATGCTGTCTAGTTGCAAGCACTTCCGTTGTAATTATGTTATCACAAGATATTGACGCATGCTGGTCTGGTCTAGTGCTTTATACCGTATTTCGTAGTAATCTTATACTAAATAGATCTTTTATGTTAAAAGCTGTTTGGTAGTCAAGAAGAACGTATGTCACACGTTCGAGGCTCTGCAAAATTGGTTATGTATGCTATTCTAAGGTACTACTTATCTACTTTATAAAATTTATTAACTATAAATGTCAATGTAAAGTGCGTCATTAATACTACCTTCTTCCTGTTTTTATTACTGCTAATAGCTTACTCGCTACCTAACTATTATATAATATATTTTTATCTTAATTTTAGTAATGTTTCCGTTATGTGCTTTAAACTATTGGCATATATTTGGACTGGTTCAGCTTCAATGCTATCAGAGGGAATACATTCTCTAGCTGATGTAGCCAATCAGGTATAAATTCTGAACTAGTTGTTGTGCCTATTTTATAGTTATGTGAACTGATCTTTCCACATTATTCTCTAGTGTCTATTATTATATGGAATATTTTACTCCCTTAGGCAGCCTTCGCCTGATCATCCGTTAGTTTCAGTTACTTGATATTTCTTAGTGATAATTTAATGATAGTAAGCCTTATGAATGATTAATACATTACTATATTGCATTCTGTCTATAGCTATGGATTTTCTCGTGCACGCTACGTTTATGCTCTCATAAGTGGAGTGGGTATCTTTTGTGTGGGCGCCGGCGTTAATATATATCATGGAATCTCGTTACTTATGAATCCTCATCAGCTTGAGTCATTGCTTGTGGTAATTTGGAAATACTACTACAGCTTGTTGTCGAATTATGATATAAATCTCTTAGAATTATTAAATCCATAGAATCCATTGATTTATAAAATTTACTACCTGTGTCAACTTATGATATTGTACATTTTTCAAATTACCGAAATATGAAGATATTGAATAATTATTTATACTACAGGCATATTCTATACTCGCCGGCTCATTCGTAGTAGAAGGAGGTAGATGTGGTTTTATAATTGTATTAATAATACCTATTTGTAATATTGTTAAATTGGAAGATCGTTTTCTTAACGATTGATGAAGAAATAAACTTCATTTTTAGCCACACTTATGGCTGCCATCACTCAAGTTAGGAAAAATGCAACTGAGACTGGTTTAACCTTCAAGGAATATGGTAATGTAGGTGTTGATGTGATTTCCATTCGGTCAATAAGGTGCTAATTTACCCTATTTCTACACTATAGTTTTAAAAGGACGCGATCCAAATGTGGTAGCAGTATTATTAGAAGATGGTATAGCAGTGGCTGGTGTTTCGTTAGCAGGAATTTGTCTTGCCCTGGCATCGTTAACCGGAAATCCATTATACGATGCAGCAGGATCTATCGCTGTTGGAGGTAGTATAAAATACTTTATATCCATTGCTGCTGATTACATTTAATAAGTTAGTGAATTAATTAAGGTTGTACCTTTTACGAAATAAAAATGTATAATAAAAATTAATTACAATAGGTATGCTAGGCGTGATGGCTCTATTCCTTATACAACGTAATGGTGATGCTTTGGTAGGCAGGTAGGTTTTATTCATTAGTTCTTGCTACGCCGAACCAATGATGTGATTTCATTAACAGTAATTGTGTAAAATATTCATTATTGATTGGATAGATCTATCCCGTATAATCGCCTTCGACAAATAGTGGAGCTAATAGAAAATGACGTTATGATAAGGTTAGAGACAGTGATCAATATTGTTTAGTCATATAAATTACCGTATTAAGATTGAATTATTTTTGGGGGATATTAGATCGATTCATGATGTTAAAGCAACGGAATTGGGTTTGATATTGCTACTAAAATTGTACAACTTTTGTAGAATAAAAAGCAAATGGTGGTTTTGTTAAATTATAATATATGTCTTATACACTAAAGGTGCGGATACCGTTAGATTTAAAGCGGAAATCAATTTCGATGGTCGTGAAGTTACAAGGTCCTACGCTAATAATATAGACTTGGAGGAGCTACTTGTTGTAGGTTGCGTTGATTGTAAAATAGAATTGTAGAGTATAGCTTAGCTTATTTTGATTTTAGCTTTGGTTATGAAGATTCTTCCTTTTGTTGATAGCGCGTAAAGGAAATAAAAACTGTTGAAGAATTAAATGAGTTTATATTGCATCACGGTGAACGTATCATTGATGTATTGGGTGTTGAAGTTGATCGAATTGAGAAAAACATTAAGGTGAGTCCACAATGACAGACAAATACTGTACTTTTCTTTTGCTATCCTGTAGATCAATAACGTTTAAGCATTAATTAGTTAAATTTAACTTCTTGGTATGTTGATTTTATCTATCATTTAATAGAAAGCATCTCCTGAAGTCCGACATGTGGATTTAGAAATTCTATAATTCTAACCTTCGTAGTTATTGATCAACCGACTATTTATGGTTGAGGATATTGTTATGGATGAATTGATAGGAGGGTTTGTTAATGAAACTTAAAACTGCTTCACCACTGATGATGGTACTGTATTTAAATTTTGATTTACTGTACAATGCAGTCTTTGGCTATATATATTTTTATATAGGAAAAATGATAACAGTTAATTTAATTCTGCAGTAAAATTTAAAATTTATCTGAATTTTCTGTTTAAAGGCTAACAGTAGAGGTATTCAATGTAAATAGGTGATATGCATAGATACGAGATACTGTCCAAGTACACTGTACGTACTGTACTATACTGTACAGTACTGTAGGTCCGGTGTACTCACTACAGTACATGTATCGTAGATTAGTTAGTTTATGTAATGTATGTTATTTTCAGTCTGTATATGCTGTAAATATGTTATTTATATGTTCATGAGACTGGATATTCTGAGAATATCACTTTTACAGGTCTATGTTAGTATAATTGGTAACGTCTGCACATTGCTGCATTATGTTCAACTTTTATACAGGACTGAAGCATACTTCCAAAAAATAGGGTAGTATTATTTTGTATGGATACAATTGCTATTTCATTGTCTTAATGCATGATTGCGAAGTGATAAATAAAGTATTGGCCATTCCAGGTTAAACTGCATTCAAAATAAACGACTATACAATGGATCGATTCTTTCAAATATGCTTTTCTTAATAAGCAAAATTTGGCTAAAGCACCAAATGCACTCAGAACTGTTGCTTAATTTCACTTGGCAACTTTTGTGTTTTCTGACGCTTCAAGTAAATCCATGATCATCTGCAAAATGGATTGAGGAATCAACAGTAGTCTTCAATACTTGCGCCAATCTGTGCTGGTTGATTGAATGAAGTAGGCCTTGTCATAACATTGATATAGATAATTTGTTATGTAGGAGCTACTTTCTATTTTTAGAATAGTGAGTAGTCCCTGGTTAGGATTTGTTGGATCGTTCCGACTTATGGAGCCTCATGTCATTGAACATGGTTGATAGGAGGTGGAGCAAAAACTCAGATCGCTCCAACCTGCAAATGGTATTACCCATTAGTGTTGAATTACCGTCCTGGTGAGGAATGTTACAGTACAGTACAGTATAGCGCATGGCTAGCCATCCTTATTATGCAGTTGAATAATGGAATCAACACCTTGGTGTAAAAGCAAATGCAAGTGGATAGCTCAAAATAGAAACACTGTTGGAGGACAGATTGGGCATTTGCTTGAACACGGTGTCGTGCTTGCTTGCCATGATTCCAATACAGTACAGAGTGTACGGTACAAGGGTCACGGACTGATGGTCAAGCGCTGACAGCCAGCTGAGCCATCGTTCGATCATGGTGAACTACTCAGTCAGTGATCGTCAACCTGACTACTGATTGCGTGCTTGTTCTCACCACTGATCCAGCACCTGTTCCCATATGGTGGGTTATGTTGCACAGACTCTGAACAGTGCTACAGTACACGTACTGTAGACTGTACAATGTGCATACAGTATTTCTCCTGGTTTGCCAGCGCCTGATCGATGACGCTGGTGTTTTGCCATATACAGGATAATTGGTATCATACACTGTACTGTCGAGGTACAATTTTGAAGAGTATTTTGTAGTACTGTAGAGTACAGTGCAAAGTGATTCCGGTCGGGAACGTCGGCACTACAGTATAATGTACTGTAGTGCCGCCATGCCGCTCCCATACAAACCAGTGCTGTACAGTGTACAGTGTACAGTACTGTGTACTGTGGTGAAAAAGATTACCGACAGTGGCATCCAGCTCATCGGGTACTGTACCGATCATTCCATAGTCACGCGCCGCACTGCAGAATTGTGATGCAACTGGCACGTGACACCCATTGCACCAATCGCACTTCGTCGTCGACTGACTTCGCTTTACGTCATCATCTAGTGTCACTCGCTATGCGTTAAGTGGCAGTCAATTGGGAAAGTCTTTTCACTCTCTCTTTCGGCATCAAGGCAAACGCAGCTTTCGCTCCAACTTGGCCATTTTTTACTGTATAGTTCTTGCTTAGAAAAAAACTATTTTTCCAAAATGACTGATACCAACGCTATTCCAATGTATACGCCATTCTTTGGTGTGATGGGTGCTACAGCAGCTATGGTTTTTAGCGGTAAGTGGAAAGTTTTTTTAGTTGTCAGAAGAGGGAACGGTCAATTTGGCCACAGTAGAAGTGTCATTTTTCCCACCATGTTGTACTGTACTGTATACAGTTGTAGCAGGGGTTGATAAAGCGTTTCAACTTGCGAGTGCATGGTGGTCGATGACAAGTCTACCATTTTTTTTTCTCATCATGTCTTTTATTTTATCCTACTTATCTTTAGCCTTGGGAGCCGCTTATGGTACCGCAAAATCAGGTACTGGTATCGCTGCCATGTCTGTTATGAGGCCCGAATTAATTATGAAGTCCATCATTCCCGTAGTTATGGCTGGTATCATTGCCATCTATGGTCTTGTAGTAGCTGTTTTAATCGCCAACAGAAGTATCCTTAACATCCACATAAAATAATGTGAATTATCGTACAACTCAAAAGAGATATTACAGTACAGGAGGAATAAAAAAGATACACACACTGTGTCAAACATCATATTGCTTTTCCTTAACTTAAACTTTTATTTTACAGTCAAGCCAACCGAATATACCTTGTTTATGTAAGTACACCGCCAGTAAGAAATAGGGAACATATGTGTACCAATATGCCCTTCTAACGCGACACATGCTAGTCGCTGATATACCTTTGTAGTCTTAACTTGAATTCCCGTCATGGTATATTGCTTTCGATCGACTTTTACTCTACATTACAATCATTTAGTTTGGAAGAGACTGCCCGTAAAGCATATCAATATTCGATATTAATTCCCTAGATATTATCGTCATAACAACTTACTGTACTGTCTTTGTATCAAGAACTGGTCAGTCAACCAGTTCAAAGCGAGAATAGGGTAGCCATGAATATCTAAAATACTTTTGATAGTCGCCCTATCGTATCCATTGAAGTGAATTCCAACTCCTACTTACAATAATATCTTGCTATCAGATAAGATACAGTCCGCCGTCCTCCTCCTCTTTTTCGAATGTTTCGACGTAGTAGTGCCATTTTACTATCAGTTCTCTTTCCAAAAAATATCTAGTCCGATCACTTCTCTATCGAACCAACATAGTATTCTAGGACAATAGATGACTTCTCTCTCAGTGATCTTCATTTCTTGATGATCGTAGAATTAGATAGACAATCCAATGCTACAACGACATTGAAATAGCATTTCATTCTTGAACTGTTGTCACAAACAGTAAAATGGAATCATTACCCTATTAAGGTCATTAAATTCACCTTTCATGTTCAAGATATAGCTTTTAGCGCGTGTAATCAACTTATTCTAGTTGCCCATATTGCGCCACATGTTACGTTGATCTCAATAGAAGATGTATGAGTTGAAGCACGCTGTAGTATGTTGATCCCATTACCAATGTCAATGAAACTTAACCATGATTCTATCTTTGAACATTTTTTGAACTTGACGCATTTTAATCTTGTTGAAATGGATTTTCTTGTAGGAGTTTTGTCGATCTTGGTGCCGGCCTAAGTGTTGGTCTTAGTGGTTTGGCTGCTGGTTTCGCTATCGGTATTGTAGGTGATGCTGGTGTCCGTGGTACTGCCCAACAGCCACGTCTTTTCGTCGGTATGATCTTGATCCTCATCTTTGCCGAAGTATTGGGTCTTTACGGTTTGATCGTAGCTCTGATCATGTCAACCAAGTCTGGTTAAATGAATGTTTAATCCTTATTTCATGCTTATTATTATGGCGACATCAACAAGAGAAAAAGTTTATGTGCAAAATAGAATACAATGTTCTGGTTACGTCAAGAACCATTCCAGAAAAAACATTTGTCACCACACATGTATACAGTAAAGGAATAATTATGATTACATCAGACATGTTATATTAGACAAAAAGCTGACAAGATGGTTTACAGGCTTTATTTAATATTGATTTACTTCAGAGCTACATAGATATACTCCCAATATCGTTTCATTCATAATTAGAACAAATTTGTTACATTGTTATCAATACTTTTAATAGTAGGCTTTATAATCTAAGTGACATAACCATTTGCTTTGGAATAAGTTATTATTTGCTTAGTGTTCAGTTATAATCTTGTTGTAGAAACGTTTTAAAACTCGCTGGTGGATCGTCTGCCACATTTGTAGGTGACTTGCTCTGTTATTGGGCTATATTTCTACGGTTAAATTTAGCCAAACTATTTAGCTTCATTTAGCTTATGCTGAAATTTTAATAAACTGTATCCTTATAATATTGCTGCTGACTATTTTTCGATCTGAACTAAAAAGCGGTTATCCCATGTTATATCATGCTTAGGGAAGTACGTGATGAAATAGTTGGCAATGTTCTATGCTACCAGTACCTTAATTAATTATCATCGTAATAGGCGTATTTTTCTACATTTAGTGCACATCTCTCCATTGATTCTCTAGAAGATAACGATCCCGTCTACACTTACTGGAGTGATACAGTAAATAAACTTTTATAACAGTGATGCAATGACTAGCTCCTTTAAAGCAAATAGACAGTTGCTGCTATCGTGCAATATTAACTTAGCCTACACGAGGGTAATACAATCTATATCTGCGTAGAGCACAACTTTCTAAGAATCGCTTACTGTAACTTTACTGATGAGGCCTATATTTGGTAATTACAATTGTTGATGACCATAAGATATTATGCCATGAAGGCCAACTTACTCCAAAGCGCTCGTTAGAAAAAATTCCAAGAAACAAGAGCCCTCAAGATCACGATAAAAATTGGGTACAACATTCTTTATTGACACACGCTATTGGTAAGGTAAATGTGAACTCATTGATATATCTCGCAATTGCAGGCTTAAAAATGGAATGCCCTTATTGAATGTTTTATAAATAACAATCGGTTATAAAATCTTTGAAAATATTTCGTTTAATCGCTTAACCATAGGGCGAGGATCTTCTCCTAGCCCTGCTGTAATCATGGCATTATCGAAAATCTATATACCGGAAAAGTGTCAGGCAGATAAATAGGATTAATATTATACTAGTAGATTTTTGTGCCAATTTTACATGATATTACTATCACTGACAAATGATATGCATTCAAGTTAACTACGCAGCTTCATACCTGCTCTATAATTAACGTGGCCAGTTTTGGATTCTCAGGGTGTAACTTTGCAAGTTTATGCATTATTTCATGTCTATTAGAAGAAAACAAACAATCGATCATAAGTAAGATGATAACATGTGCGCCACATCCATTCATTTTATTTTAATCGACCTTAACTACCGATCATATGATAAAATCACGTTTTATCATATAAAATTAAGTACACAAGATAGATGTAGTACAAATATATCATAGCTATATCGCACTTTGGATTAATCTCTAATGTTGACTTCAAAAACTGAGATCTTGGTATATTAATTTCGGTGGTTTTCAAAAGTCTTCTAACAATTGCCATATCCGGCACAGAAACCATAGCAGGATGAGTTGTCAGGTTGTCAGTAGACTAATAAGACAATACAATAACATGTTAGAATATCATCTAGACTGATACAACACGATACACAAAGTAGGGATTAGTGCACGCAGTAGTGTCTGGTAGCTGCCACAATCTAAATTAATAAATTGATTGCCAATAAATGGCATTCCTTTACTACATACGTATAATGACTAAAGCAACTAGTCAAGCATCTGTGCACTAAATTACTTATCACATTACCTTTACTTCGAAAACTTTTTCTTGGCCAAGAGCCGTTTTTATCCAATCGATTAGCTTTGCCACATCTTCATTAGGCAATCTATCCGATTCTGTTTCTTCCGTAACTATGATCGTACATGAGAAAATAAAAGAACTACTTTGCATAAATACATCTTGATAGCTTAACGGAACTTAATACTAAGAATCATTATTGCCTGTATCTTTATCTTCTTCAGATTTCTCTTTATCAACAGCGTCGGTTTGTTCATCACCCCTAAAGTTTTCAGCTGATATGATGTTTTTCCCTTTGAATTGATGTAAACTTTCCAAAACGATGTCGTCATGCGTATGATAAGCAAATAAGATCTATGCATTTCAGAAAGCGCGAAATCGTTGAGCATCTACGCAATAAAAAAGCTACTTGTGATTTCCTTTTTAAAAGCAAAGTCATACCTCTACATTTTTCTTTTTCAAGGCTTCATAATAAGGCGATGATTCAGCCGCTGCCCGACTTTTTGATTGAAAGAATAAAATCATTATCATATTACATAATATTTCTTATGTGCACAGTATATTAGTTAGTTTAAAGTACATCGTAACGTGATTAAGCTAACATATTGCAGAGCAACTTCTTACTTTGGGACACATAGGTAATAGATATGCTTTCGCCCCGGAGGCATCCGGTCAATATAAGCGGTTAGATTGGTCAATTTTCCGGGCTCTTGAAGTGATGATTCGAAAGAAAACAGTTTTGCAATGTCTTCCTATAATTGTAAAAGTAAATCTAGATTTACTACGTTTTACTTGGTATACACTGTCCAGTTGATATTTTATTTTTCTAATAAAATTAATGCAAATAAACGAACTTTTTTTATACTCAGTATATGAGTATTAATGTGCAAGACGTAACAGAAATCTCACATAAGACTACTTTGTTGATATGCTAACAGACAAAATTAGAATTACCTTGGTGGAGCTATCGTCAGCGCTGACTAGACCTTCTCGGAAGAAGAGTCCGTATTTTTGAAAAAAATTTTCAAATTTTACACGATCCTAGTGTTTAAAAAACGTACATTGAATTGGGCATTGCAGTTTTGCTAACAACAGGTGTATATCATATACTTATAATGATTTAGGTGGCTAGCATGCTTTTAAATCTCTATTACCCTTTTCGCCTCTTCGGCAAAGAAACGCAGGATTCGGGAAGTCAAAACATTGCTAAGCTTTCTAATAATTTTATGACAACGAATTAGTATGTCTATAACACAATGCATGGAAAAGCGTCGGTAGTACCTGATTAAAGCATTATCTTGTAACAATTCTCGACTTAAGTTTAAAGGAATATCTTCGCTGTCTACAACACCTAAGATATCATTGTAAATCATTGTTAGGAGATTAAGGATGCAGTTGCTATCGGTGATTGCATTTAATTCAATTCAAATACAGTACTAAGCGAAAAATCGAACATAGTCAGTTACCTCTTAGGAAACGTAACCATTCAGGTAAAATTTCTTTACACTTGGCCTGGATTAAAACCCGACGACTAAATAAGCTGACACCACTGTCAATGCGAGAAATTCCTTGCAAGTACATCCCTGGAATATCGTCCGGGACATAAAATAAGCTACGTATACTTAAAGGTGCATCCGTCGTATAGTGTAACTTGTAAAGTGGGGTATCAAATCCGCCAGCAATAAATCGGTAAAAGTCCTAATAAAGAATACATGTGAGTCAGTAGGTTGCCAGTCGAGTGTTTTTATGAACGTTTTGATACAGTATCTAAAATTAGGTATACTGTGTATAGTGTATATAGAAGGCGTTGATGCCTTCTCTTTATTTTGAATCAATTAACCTGATGTTCCTGATCCGATATATCATTTGCTCTTTTGGTCCACAACGCCTATAGAGAATTGTTATAGCATGGTATAGTTAATTCTATGTGATAACTACAGGCTACAGAGTGTACAGCTGCATGTAAACTATCGTACCTCAACTGTATTAGCACATTCACCATCGAGATATATCGGAGATCCAACGAAGTTGCTGTATTTTTTAATCAAATCTGCCACAAGAATAAATCGAGGTAAAGGAAAGAGTTGCAATTGCAAGTGAGAAAGAAAAGAAACTTTCATATTGGGTCTACATGGATAAAAATTTTACTGTAACTGACCTTGAACGATATTATTTGAAGAGAAATCTGTAGCATCGTCCTTTAATCGAATTATAATTTTTGTGCCTCGCTGGACGCCTTCAGCTTCAGCAATTTTATATTTGCCAGTGCTGTACCCATAATACATACAAAACATTTTATTTCACCATAATTCATGCGACGCAAAATAAAAAAAATTTCCTAGTATAACTATTGGAAAGATTAAATTGGTCTTTATGTTGCATCTTACCCATCAGAAGTCCAATGGTAGCTGGGAGAATCTTGAAGTACAGAACGAGAGTACACCTCCACAGAATCGGCTACCATAAAAGTGGAGTAAAATCCAACACCGAATTGGCCTATAATGCTTGTAGCGATGTTATTGCTATTATCACTTCCGTGTTGCTGCATAAATGCCTTAAAATGCAAAGGTTAGACAGATATGATGTTAATAGCGTCGCAAAAAACATTCTACGGACATTCTTAGACATGGTACATATGCGTTACCTTTGAGCCAGATCTTGCTATCGTGCCTAGATTTTGAATCATCTCTTCTTTTGTCATGCCTACCCCAGTATCCTGAATGGATGAAAATACCGAAACAATCTTTGAGGCACGGCATTTTACACTGCAGGAAGCGTTAGACTACTTTGAAGTTTTTGCAATTAAATGTAAAACGATTTCGTCATGTATTGAAGAAAGCAAGAACCGATTAGGTTAGTATGTTAATATACTTGAATAGTGAATGTTTTTTTGACGCTATCCGTTGAGATTCTGATTTCTAAGGGCAACTCTTCGTCAATAATTTTCTCTCCTGTTACTTGAAGATGGCGTAATTTCTCTAGTGCGTCCGAAGCATTGGAGATTACCTCGCGTATAAAAACCTGAAGCAGCATAGGATATGCGTATACACATACAGTATTAGTACAGCCTTAGTAGATTGGCAGAACTTTGAGATTGGATAAAATATAACGTTGTGATAGACTTTCGAATTTTCAGTGAAACATTTCGTATAATTTTTTTACCTCTCTCTCAGAGTATAACGATCGAGCTACAATATCCAACAATTGGCGAGTTTCAGCTTGAAATTCATGAGTATCGCCCTTTCCTATTCGTAATGTCATTATAACTTATGAAACTAGAGCAAAGTAAGCCAGGGGTATCTATCTTGCAACGTATGAAAATTTTTCCACTAATGTAAGCATGTACAAATAGACATACCTATTATTTTTTCGCTATCGACGGTCATATGTTCATTTACCGTTGAGCTCTCTTCTACGATATTCTCTTGATCTGCATCGACTTGGGGCGTATTAGCATCTTGACTGGTTGTTGTTTGCTTTTGAATTGGCGACAAAGAAAATGCACATCAAGCGTTAGCACGATGACTTTTCTATGGCAATCATTTAAGGAGTTAATGCAGTAGTAATTTAATCATTCCTGTAGTACTAGAGGTTTAGTAAAGATTGAACTATTTCTCATCCCTTATTTTGATGTCATATTAACAAGAACAAGAGCAGCACCTGTCATGGGGTGCATTATTGTCAAGATTATACTTCATTTAATTTACCGAATCGATGTTTTCGCTACCAGTAGATTCAGCTTTACCATTGGAGCATAACCATCTGGAAGAGATTACCCTTGGTCCTACAAAGTGAGATAACATGTACTGTATTATCGATGACGGGTATGATGGTTCAGATAAACTTGTAGTCTATCATTACAAGAGTTAGTAAAGCTATAGAGGTAATAAAGTATTAAGAACTGTGCCTATAATTGATTAAGACTATTTGATATTCATTTTGCGTGTATGGCAGAGTTTGTATTTTAGCGCTGCGCCAATATCATTGGTGTCATTCGTGGATAGCAATGAATTCATTCATCGCTCCTTCGATGCGTATATAGTATACCATATTACACTAAGCTCTATGTTATATCATGGTCGGCAGAGATGAATGCTATTGACACTGTAGGAATAAAAGAGAATCAAGGTGATGGCTGGTTGTAATTGTAAACAAAATCACCTTGCCCGACGTCTTGTGCGATCTAAAGTTGATTGACACAGTATTGGAGCCTCTACAGCTCGATCCACTAACTATTCCATGGGACTACTGTGCTGGACTAGTTTATGGACATGGGCTGATATAGTGCATTACTGCAGGGACCTTGGCCTAGGGTATAGGCAACATCGTCCCTTTCTAATACGACCTATTTAGTAAAATGGTAGGACTGAAGGCAGTAGCGTGGAGAAAAATGCTGAGACGATTATATCGTACAGTAAAAGAGTGGATAGCCTACTGGTGATGTCGAAATGAGCTCGATGATGATGATGAATCGATGCAAAATTGCATTGAGCTGGCAGTTGAGTATTGCATCATCTTTCTTCGTCTGTCTATGGTGAATAGTCAGCTGTATGATATAGAATGCTGCCTACCTGTTATGCCCGTATGGATAGGATTATAGTTGAAGTGAAATTGCCTAGTCAGGCCATTACCACCTGCATACTGTCTTGCAACGAGAGGAAGCGTTAATCGGTTGGCAATCCTCCATAGCCTAAGCTGAGCTCTTAAGCAAGCCATGCTCGACGAATGGTTGACGATGAATGTGCCGTGTTGGCCATACAGCGTACAATATACCGTAAGCTAGGGTAGTTTATCTTGTAAGCTAGCGTACTGCCACTCTGACGCGTCGTGCAGTCCATCTTGTATACGACATCTACAAGATTGTATCTGAGGTTTTTTTCTTTTTTTCTTTTACCTTCAACTAGGTAAACGTGTATATCAGATCTCTTTCTATCCACTCCTATAAAATTGGAACGATTTTGTAGTCCAAATGATGCATTAAATGATGCTTAACTTGATCTCCATCGAAATTCATTGCACTCCATTGTGGACTCTACAATGTACAGTGTACAGTACACAGTTTCGTTACAATGCTGTACAGTACAGTGAGTACTGTACAGTAGAAGAATGTGCAGTTGTACTGTACTGTACACTACAGTATACTGTACTGTACTGTATAACCCCCATTACTCAGAAACTCAGCGTCAATCGCTTCAACGATGATACATAATTCTAGGAGTTTGTACCTCCAATTTCATGCCATTATTAGTAACTAGGCAAACGTGTATATCAGATCTCTTTCTATCCACTCCTATAAAATTGGAACAATTTTGTAGTCCAAATGATGTATTAAATGATGCATAACTTGATCTCCATCGAAATTCATTGCACTCCATTGTGCATTCTACAATGTACAGTGTACAGTACACAGTATCGTTACAATGCTGTACAGTACCGTACAGTACTGTACAGTACAGTACGTACAGTAGAAGAATGTGCAGTTGTACTGTACAGTGTACACTATACACTATACAGTATAACCCCCATTACTCAGATACTCAGCGTCAATCGCTTCAACGATGATACATTATTCTAGTAGTTTGTGCCTCCAATTTCATGCCATTATTCAAAGAGTACTGATGAAATCGTCTACCATACTGTCTGTACAGGATTTGAACCCTTTCCCCCCAAAAGAATGTCGCCCCTGTACGGTTCGGGTGTACAGACTCTTACAATAATGTATCACCGTTGAGGCTATTGACGCTGAGTATCTGAGTCATGGGGGTTATTATGGCTTGGCTCATTTGTGTACTGTACAGTACACAAATGAGAAATGGACAGGGTAGAGAAAAGTTGGTCCGATCGGCAGTGTACAAATTGTGCATATAGTACTGTACACTGTACACTGTAGACTGTATTCCACACGGTAGAGTGACATTATTTTTGCAAAGTTGCTAACACAAAACTGCCATGGTAGACAGATGATACTGAATTAGTACAACTTTAAGTAGACTACTGTACTTGAACGACTCAAGTCTAGCCACTGGAAAACAAATATTATCCACCAGTGATTGCTGAGTGTACTGTATAACCACACTATTTCAGTCCATAACTTGCTGACTGAATTGGCCTACCCTATAGTACAGTGACATGATTTTTGCTCTTGCTGTCACAGTCAATCAAGGATAGTGGTGGTCCTGGGTATCAATCATCCAACCAATGCCATACTAATGGTAGTAATTCCAACGGCGTCGGTGACCATAGTGGTGGATCCGCCTTTCACGGCCGACTTGCGCCTACGTGACAAGTTGGAAACTGCTGTTGCTGCCCTCGCTTGACATCATCACCCAATCCAGTCGTAGGGTATATCATTTACACCAGCAGTTCGTCCATGGCTCTAGTGTGATAGTCGAGGCACAGTCATTGAGTTCCATACTGGCACCGGTTGGCAGCATTTTTGCAAAGCTCAGCTGCCACACTGCCATTCGTTTTGCCAGGGAATCCACGCTAAACTCTTTAAGCCAATGGAGAAGTTAACTGTCAGTGACTTAAATGTCCAAGATAAGCGTATCCTTATTAGGTAATCTTGATCTCATGAAATAAGATGATGTCATGATAACTACAGTAGGTACGAGACAGCAAACTGATGATCGAGAAAAGTGTCTTGAGCTGCAGCAAGGCGTTTCAATGCTGCAACCAGTCGATGGACGAGGCTGGTTGCTGTTTTGCTGTCTTGGTCCACTAGTGCAATAGGAATCATTGATCCAGTTTAATTCATCGATTGGCTGGCAGTTTGCCATTTGAATCCCTTGTCTCCTGTCTTTTTTCCTTGCTTGAAGCTGAATTGAGTTGAGTTTGAGCAAGCAACGTCGCTACTATACAGTACGGTGAAAAAGCGACAACATGTTACTGTTGAAAGTAGGAGATGGCGTATCCAGTTGCAATTCTCCATGCTTACTAGTAGTACTTGTCTCAATATTGATTTCAGGATAGGTTTGCGAGTCTTGAATATTATAAAAATATTATTTCAACCTTTTTGCTCTCATCATTCCTCCTACCTTAAGTCTAGCTGAATTGAGTTAAGTTTCTAGCAAGCGACGTCGCTTCTATGCAGTACTGTACAGTGAAAAAGCGACGTCATGTTACTGTCGAAAGTAGAAGATGCGTATAAAGTTGCAATTCTCCATGGTTACTAGTAGTACTTGTCTCAATGTTGATTTCAGGATAGGCTTACAAGTCTTGAATATTATGAATCCTATTTGAACCTCTTGGCTCTTATCATTCCTCCTACCTTAAGTCAAGCTGAACTCAATCAAGTTGATAGCATAGAACGTAACGATAGCCCCCCAAAAAGTCCATTATTTTACTGTAGAATGACTTGCCTCAATGGGTATTTCTCCGAAAGCCTTGCGAATCTTGATAGTATCTACCCAGAGGTAAATGGCTTGATACGCATATACAAGCTACTCAAGCCTAGACGGTACAACCTCGAGATAGCCGATAAAATACATTCGACAAACTTGTTGAAACTCTAGTAGTGTTGTTATCAAGTTGCAGTAGGAAATACAACTAGATGCCATGGCAATGACCTGAAATGAAAGCTAAAATGCTACAGTAAAACTCATCCACTGTACAATCCTCATATGAGTAAAAGACTTTACATCAATACGTTTCAAGACACCTGATGAAAATGTTGTAGTAGCGACAACAACATCAGTTTACAGTAATGTCCCCATCAATGGAAATGCTATAATAGCAATAGTACAAATAGGTTATGTCATCTTCCATGGGGTATTCAACTTATTTTTGATGACAAATTTCTGTTAGGGTGGATTTCAATGTTCCTTTGGATAAAGAACTGAACATTACCAACAATCAAAGGTAAGCTTTGCTCGATCATTTTCAATCGGTTAAGATAAATTGCCTATCTTTGGCTGATAACTGATTCCATAGTAAAAAATTGACGATCATCATAACCGACATCAAAGCTTAGTTAAAGTCATGTAGTCATTTTTAAACAACTTAAAATCATGATGAAAAGCTCTTCCTTGTCATGGATAATTTCGATCATCAATCATCATAACCGACATAAAAGCTGAGTTAAAGTCACGTAGTCATTTTTAAACAACTCAGAATTATGATGAAAAGCTCTTCCTTGTCATGGATAATTTCAATTAAGGCTCGTTTACAATATTACGACGGTAAATTGATGCTGCTCAGCTAATAGCCATAAATTTAGAAATTCCTTATTTCAGCCATGGCCAGCAATGGAAAGGATTTTATTGAGATAGTTCTTGCATCAAGTTGCAATAGTCCAACAGTTATGATGTGCACGGTGATACCACTCGTAGTTTGAATCAAGGATAATGTAAATGTAACTACTGTAAAAGTCATTCTGTTACCGAGCTTAAAGAACTTCTAGCCTTACGATTGTTATATTTTATCTCACAATTGCACGATCAAAGCATCTCTGACCTCTTAAAGTGCCATTCCAAATTGACAATGCACCTCCTGAAGAATTGACTCAAAATTAATTACGGAGTTTTACTTTATCATAGGATTGTTGCTGCCTTATCAACCATCAAGCATGTCTTAGATAATGGAGCCAAATCGGTAGTTTTAATGAGTCACTTAGGTCGCCCAAATGGTAATCGTAATCCAAAAATGTCCCTTGCTCCAGTAGCAGGTGAACTAGAGCGCCTTCTTGAGAGGTATGTCGAAATTGAAACAAGTGCAGTATAATTTTGATAGCAACTTACTCAATACCCATCCTTTGTTTTCATACTATAAAATTGCTTCTTACTTCTCCTACGGGAGGACATAATAGACTATTTAAGGTTACTCAATTAACAATGCCACTTTGGTCTACTTGCATTATAGGAGTGTCATTTTCTTAGATGACTGTGTGGGTCAGTCTGTTGAAGAGGCGTGCAGCAACCCTCGTCAAGGTTAAATTGAAATAATCTTATTAGTAATAGACATACGTAACACTTATCACATCTATGTAAGATAAGTTCTTACGATAGCATATCAATGTTGTAGGTAGTATCATTCTACTAGAAAATCTACGCTTTCACGTCGAAGAAGAAGGTAAAGGTGTCGATAGCAATGGCAAGAAGGTAAATTGTACTATTTGACCGTGTGGCGGTATCTGGAGAAAATTTTCATACATCAGTTTTAAGAGGACAATATATACGCTCGTTTGAAAATCTAGATTACAGCCAGCAAAGATCAGGTTGCTGTCTTCAGAGAATCATTATCTAAATTAGGCGATATCTATATTAACGACGCCTTTGGTACTGCTCATCGAGCTCATAGGTACTTCAATAATATTCATTATTCTGTAAAATTTGAATCCATGAAATCTTTCACTGTCAATGCCGTAATATAAGTTCGTAAAATACTACATTCGACTACGTGACTTTAATAAGGGAGTAGATACAAATTCAGCTATATTTGCCGTTGATAATTATGATAACATTTGTTTCATGATTCCATCATTTGCAACAATATCATAACTGAGAAATTTGCTTACGTATAATTCGCTATTTATGCTGTAGCTCCATGGTCGGTGTTGCATTAGAACAAAGAGCTGCTGGCTTCTTAATGGCCAAAGAATTAAACTACTTTGCTAAAGCGTTGGAATCGCCTAAGCAACCATTTCTAGCTATACTTGGCGGGTATGCAAAATAGTATCATTTCGTTACTGTCTATGTAATCAATGGATAATTCATCGAAACTGGAAAACATATTTACGATTATTATACAAATTCTACTTGAAAAATTTATTTAGAGCCAAGGTGAAAGATAAGATTCAATTAATCGAAAATTTAATGGATAAAGTGAATGAGATGATTATTGGGGGCGGAATGTCCTTCACTTTCTCCAAAGTATTAGATAACATGCAGGTACACTACAATGAATAGATTAAGCATGGCTGTATTGGATGCTAGCAGGTGTATATGCTAACCTTACTAACATTGATGTTGTCTTAATGTACAACAGATCGGAAATTCACTATTTGATGCAGAAGGATCAGAAATAGTTGAAAAATTAGTGGAAAAAGCCAAAAGCAAAGGAGTTAAATTACATTTTCCTGTGGATTTCGTCACGGCAGATGCTTTCTCCCCAGATGCAGCAGTACATTTACCCAGATATTAGATAGATATAGATTAATTGATTAATTAGTTCCTTTTTACAGCTTTCGCTACGTGTATTTACTATTGATAATCTCATTATTCTCATTTATTGCTTGTCTCAGACCAGCTCAGCAACGGTAGAGTCCGGTATACCGGATGGATGGCAGGTAAATTATTTTTCTTCCATCAATTTGACCAATGCAGTAGGAATCTAATCATCTTTATTATTACTTTTGTGCTTTGAAGGGTTTAGATTGTGGTCCCCAGAGCATTGCTAAATTTCGAGAAGCCATTAGTCGTGCAAAGACTATAGTTTGGAATGGGTTTGTAAAAGCTTGAGCAATTGAGATCATTTTATGTGTAGTATAATCTACATAGATCTTTCTAAAAGATAGTAGTTGATTAATACTTTTTCGTAATCCGCGAGTAGTTATGATAATTAAGTTTTTTGTTACATCATTTTTAGACCTCCTGGTGTATTCGAGTTCGAAAAATTTTCTTGCGGAACGAAAGGGGTCATGGAGGCCGTCGTTGAAGCTACTAAGAATGGTGCAATAACTATCATCGGTGGTGGAGATACAGCTACATGCGCTGCTAAATTCCGTACTGAAGACAAAGTTAGCCATGTTAGCACCGGTGGTGGTGCAAGTTTAGAACTGTTAGAAGGTATGATAGTTATTTTCCCCCAATGTATAAATACTTTACTGCCAGCTAAATTTCTTCTAACACATTGGTATTATTCCAATTACTTGATGTTAGGAAAAAATCTACCGGGAGTTGCCGCTCTATCTAGCAAGTTATGAAAATAATATTATTTCTATTATCGTCTCTAATTTTATCTATTGAACAATGTTGTAACCAAGCAATTGTTAAAATGTTAAAATTTCCTTCATAATTTAGTAGCATAATCTATTGCTTCATCGTATATACTGTAATTGCTAACGCTACGGATCATTTCATGTATGAGATTGCAACAGCGAAACTTAGTACTTTTATCATGTATCGGTTTCATCGGGCTTCAAGCTTCATTTTACTGTGATTTGCCAAATAAAGTTAGTTGAATATAATAATAAATCTAGAAAGTTCTTAAAGAGAGTGGTGTCTCAATCTTTAACGATACCAATATGTCGATGGACAACCTTGTCACCAATCAA
This sequence comes from Trichoplax adhaerens, assembly GCF_000150275.1. Taxonomy (NCBI): domain Eukaryota; kingdom Metazoa; phylum Placozoa; class Uniplacotomia; order Trichoplacea; family Trichoplacidae; genus Trichoplax; species Trichoplax adhaerens. The sequence goes on from NW_002060947.1 coordinate 96,612, forward strand.
GTCAAAGTGTTTGCTTACATTGCTTAGAAGTCTTTAAAATCAATATTAGGAAGTTATTCTTAAATACGAGTATTTTATTTATTTATAATGAATGTCAATCCGATATAAAACTGCCTAAGATAATATGAAGAATATAAATTGGCTTACAATATGTACAAAAGCCAATTTGATATTGATGTAGGTTATCATTGATCGCTAAGCACAATTTTATGGATATAGATTGCACTGAAATAGATTATTAATCATCACTAGGCGACAAAGACATCTTTGCAACGATTATCATCTCAGATACAATACGATTGTGTGCTGCAAAGTCATAGTGTACAAAAATATCATTCATCCACGTCCATTAGCATTAGCTCCTCATTATCATCATCTTCAGTCAATGATGTCCGTTGTTTAAGCTCTCCTAACGTTAATATATATTCTAACGTGGATCTATTACTATTGCACCTATATAAAAAATATAAGCAGCTTAATTACCTAAAAAATGTCAGAACGGTGCTTACGTAAATTCATGTACGTAGAGGTATCACATCTTACAATTTTGATAGATCATTTTTCTTGTCCTTAATACTCTTTTGTAGTGAAATCAAAATTGGCATAATATCTCCCGATTTCTGTTTCAGAGCAGTACCGTGATGCATTAACAATCGATTAGACCAGATGAGATAGAATTCTAGGTGACGTGATGTTTCTAACTCGAACGCAACAAATTGAAGAATTTTTTCTACGTAGACCAATGGTAAGTACTGGCAAACCAAATCAACTAAGTAGGCAAATAATACAGTATTTTTGCTTGTAACACTTTCCATCATAATCATACGATCTTATCAGACGTTATAACAGTACTTACTGCTGTCAGGCTTGATATTTTCAATAATTTCACGAATGATAGCAACTTCATTTAATCTGAAAGCTAACATTACCGAAGCAAGATAATTGCCATCTTGCAAATTCTGTCGAATAGTTTCAGGGGTAACATCGATACTTAAATCATACGGGTCAAAGGTTAATGACGAATCCAGTGAATAAATCATCAGACCTTCGGTTGTTGCAGCAGCAAATGAATGGCCTAAATATAAATATAAATTATGAGCATATTACGCATAAAAGGCAGATTTAGCTATTAAAAAATAGTCGTAGCGTCATACCAGATGGGCTAAACTGTAAACTTTTCACTCGTATTTCAGGTCTTACTTTTCTGGAACTCATATCACCTATATAAATCAAATTGCACCGAAATAGTACTTACATACTACTGATTACATGATGAAACATTATCAAGTATTAATACAACCTTTAGTGACACCAGGTAATGTAATGTCTTCCTTATCACTATCATCACTTAAATCTAGCTGATCTAATGGTCCTGCCTCTGTCATCAAACGGCTATTCAAAAATTCCTACAGTATACAAAGTAAGATTTTATTCCTCTTTCACATCTTCAACAACATTGTCATAGACGTGTTGATACAAATGACAAATAACCTGAATACCATCCAAAGATAGATTACGTGATACTTCGAAAGCTTTCAACAAAACCTAACAGATGGCCAGTTATGAACAAAATTTTGAAATTTTTCGTTGTACTATATATACAAAATGTGTAGAAATCGGAGAATTTATGCGTACCTGTTGGTTAATATTATAAATACAAATACGCTTCGATCTACCACCTGCTAGGACATATTCACCATCCGCAGAATAGCAAAGACAATTAAAGCATCTACATGCGTATATTTTCAAATAATAAATCATCGTTAAATCGTTGTTTTAAAATAGTATTCAACTTTTATATTACTACTCAAATAATTGTCAAACTAACTTTCCTTCCGCTGACTTCTTAGCTGTTATAATATCCTGTGAACTTCTACCTCCACCTAAGTCCGCTTTGGCATCGATTGATCGGGTTTGCATTGCATCTATACTATTCCAAAATGATAATTCGCCATTATATGTCGCCACTGCTAATTCTTTACCACTGGGGCTGAAGATTGTAAAAGTTGCTAAAATAATAAATTATTGAAACATAGAATTTAGAAAAGATTATCACACGCTATCCCTATTAACATTATTATTATTACCGATCGAATTGAACTGTAAACATTCCACAGCAGTATTTTTCTCGTATATTTTCCATAATCGAACGGTCATATCCCAAGAAGAAGAGGCTAGTAATGTGACATCTTTACTAAATGTTAAGGACGAAACTGGGCCTTCGTGACCTTTTAAAATCTATTTCAAGGCAAAGCAATGCGAAATTTTTTTTACTTCAATAAATTTATCTTTTTATAAGAAGCAAAAGCTGATATTTGTGGTCACAATAATCATCTAAACAGCTGTTGCAATGAGCAAATCATACCTCCAATAGTTTACCAGTCTGCATTGACCATACGTAAATATCAAAATGATTATGCGAGCCAGCAGCTATAATTTCATCACCATCTAAGCCAAGACATGAAAATTGAGTTGGAAATGGCGAAACAAACGTTCTAAAGTTTCGGTAGCTGTACCATCAAAAAGGTTGTCAATTTTCAGTCTATCAAACAAATATTGCCGTGATGTAGTTTCCAACAGTTAATAAAAGTATTGTCTTACCGTATCAAGTCGAATGCTCGTACCGTTCCATCTAAAGAAGCTGAAACAACTACTTGACCATTGGACTTGAATGCAAGTCCAGTTATGCTTGAATTATGTTCGCTAAAGGTAACAAAGCAGAATCCAGAAGATGTATTCCATAATTTGACCTGAAAATCATATGCAGATATTTCATATGGCAAGTCTATAAGGTATGCAAATAAAAATAAATATACATAACCATGATTTACCTTGCCATCATCTCCTCCTGTAGCAATTATCTGTCCATCCGGAGAATAAGATAATACATTCATATCATAGTAATGGCCTTGTTGCTTTAAAATATATGTCTGACTTTGCCATTCCCATACTAATAGCTGTCCCATTCCAGCACAACCAAACCCCAACCATTCTCCAGTTTCATTAATAGCAACAGTAGTAATTTTCTGTTGAGATATGCTGTCAATTGGATGTAAAATTTATAACTTTACTGTATAATTTATTAATACTAGAACTTTTAATGATAATATAATAGCACCGTAAGAGTTACCTCAAGGAGTGAATAAGATTGAAGTCAGGGACTTCATAGAGAGTAAATACTCCGGTATTAAAGCCAACGATTAGCATATTGTCTCTCTTATGTAAAGTAGCACATGTTACTTCGGCACGATCTTGATTGAAGTAATGCCTATGTTGGATTATGATATGACACATAGTAATTTCATTACTGTTAAGATCAAACGTATAAGTATTCCGTTTACGCGTATATATAGCAAAATACTTCCGAAGGTAATGCATAAATAACGAACTTTGCATTTTTTGTCCATTTATATAAGCCTCTTTTAGGTTTCTTTTTCCTACTGTCTGTATCTTCTGAATTAGGGGGTGCACCATCTGCAATATCACTTGCAGCCATTATAACTGAATGCCAAATGAATAAGGCACCGTCTTTGCTCACAGTATAGATCTACAATACGGTGGTATCATTAGAAAATTATTACCCATAAGGTTTATTATAAGTTAAAAATTAAAATTTATAAATGAATATTAAAAAGCGTACATTTAGGCTTTTCTCAGTGAAACAGCTCAATACTATCGCACTTTTATGCCCCGGTAGCGTCACTGGTGCAAAATCTTCCATTGGATTAGTTGAATATACGCGCGAAGTCATATCTTCCGATCCAATAACGAAAAATCTATATAAGGCATTAAGTGTTTAAAAATGAATTATTTTTCAAATGCACAAGCTTCATTAAATCAACTTGTCGAGAGAACCCCATGGTACATACAAATAATATTAATAATTATTATAATTTAGGTCTTCTACTCTAATAAATTAAAAATCAATTATAATTCTTATTAGTTGGAAACCTTGAATCCCAGCTCCAGTCGATGCACAGAGTGTTATCGTAATGTCCTGTATAAGTTCGATGGCGAATTAATGGCTGAAATTTTTTCTCATCGTGTGCTGGAGCTAACCAAACTTCTACATGTTTTTGATGTGTTACAGCAATATATCTAGCAATTATTAATGCAATCAAGCGGTTAAATACAAGTACTTTCAACGCAGCAGATACATCGAAATTACAGTATACAAGAAGACTAACTTCCCATCTGGACTGAATTTGATATCATAGACTTTAGATTTAAAGTTGAATCTGTGAAATACAGTCTTGGTTTGCATATTAGCCAGTAGGGCCTTTCCATCTATTTTTGACAATTATACAAACAACATGAGCTCAAGATATTTACCGTATACAAGAACACACCTCGATCATCGTCATTCATAGTTACTCTGATTACAATTTATCAAGATTAATATAAACAACAATTGAACATCCAAGAATTAACACAGACTCAAATGAATCGACTTATTCGATAAGTAATAACTACCTTGATCCACCGTTATTATTAGTAAACCATTTGGAGATAAAGCAATTCTTGAAATATTTTTGACATTTTCGAATGGCAAAGTCTGCGATTTATGACTGCAAAACGAAATAAAACATTGATAGAATGTGTTCTAACGTACGTATAATCCTCCTTGTACAATAAAAACGTAACAACGAGGATCACTCCATTCAGGCGATGTCAATGCAGACTTACTTCTTAAGATCAAAAATGGTAATCCTATTTCCAACTGGACTCAACAGGCATTCGTTAGGCGTGAAAAGGATATTGCCACGCTTATAAACAGTTCCGCAAAGGTTGGAAAACTAACCATGAATAAGAAGAAGATATTAGTTGCAAGCCTAGTAGATAGAGGTACAGTACACGCATCATGGACGTTGATGGTTAAATCTTGTCAATCGATCTAACCTGTACTCTAATTGTATGCTGCAGCTCAATTCTATCATTACCTATTCTTTTATAATCGAAAACTAATTGCTATCACCAATACTAGATATTGCAATACTTTTGCTAGACAGCAGTCAATGCTATCATGGATGTACAGCAAAATTGCCAATCCAATCATTGCCTCCATTACTGCAACGTGTATTTCGTTGATATAAGTGTACATTTCAGATACTCTACAATCAAATTACCTTATAAGAAAACTTCATCTTGAAAATTGATCATGGATATTAGCAATCTGACATTCAAAGAGAGCCTGGCAATGGTATAATATACTGCAAATTAAGAGAATCGGCCTTTCAATATAGTTTAATTTCATAATATGGAGAGTTAGCACGCATGCTACTCTGCGATGCAGCCTCTAGCTGAGCTTTGCAGAATGCTCAGCTTCCAAGGCTACAGTACATAGTAGCGAGATGAACTGCTTAGCCTAGAAAGAATGAGCCGAATATGTCATTTATATGAATCGAGTAGCCATGTTTACGATATATCCCTATAACAGTACATTATACATCATGTTTACGACATAGGATAGCAAAACGACCACTTTACTCTAACTGAAAAATACCAAGTTATACAATTTCTATTATTTCTACAACAAGTATCATACAGTACCCTGAAAGTACTTGATTGTACGGAAGTAAAAATAATGTCGCCCAATGTACTGTAAGAAGCACTGAACGAATATGCTAGTGACATTCCTTTAGCGAGCGCGAATGGTGTCACATTTCGCATTGTATACTGTATTCCACGTATTGCTAATGAATGTGACTAAATACTGGGTTGTAATACGAATCGCTAGCATAAGTAATGTCACTATATCTTGCTCAAAGTACCTCCTACAGTACAAATTGAATCCCACCGGTGACATCATTTTTGTCAAGACCGTACGGTACTATACCATCGTCAACGCAAGCGTAGAAGCCAACCGAGGATGTATCCATGGAAACGTGATACCAATAAAACGATCAATTATTCTGGTTTACATACGATTTTAATGCAGTAGATCAAGTTTGATACAAGTTTGCAGACTACAGGAGTCAATTTTAATACATACAGTACGTTATCATCACAATATTGCTGATTTCCAAGTGCTGTTTAGCATCAAGCTTATTTGAGCATTACTGCCCATATTACTGTTCAATCTTTCAGCGGACAAGTTGCATTTTTAACTTGTTTATTCTAGGACACCTTCGTATAGTAGTTAATTAATATTATAACATGTCGAAAGGAATTAACGTTCGAGATGCATTATCAAGATGGGAAGAGCGAACTGGTAAGAAAGCTGCGGACGAAAAAAAGATCAAAATATGCGGGATGTTACCTTTGATAGAAAAAATGGATGCTTCCTTATCTATGTTGGTCAATTGTGAACAATTATCCCTCTCTTCTAATTCTATTGAAAAAATTGCTAATTTGAATGGATTAAAGAATTTAAAGGTTCTATCTTTGGGTCGTAATAATATCAAGAGCTTGAATGGAGTGGTAAGATGATTAGTATCAAGTTGTTGAATAGTATACTTAATCAGTCTACAGTTACACATTAATGTAGCATAACCTTTTTATGCATTTAATGATGAGCGATCGTGCAGTGGAAAAATCATTACTGTAGATACCCAAATACTTATTTTAAAATACACCGCATTAATACAGAACAATGTGCTATCGATACTTCTAAACTACTAAAAATGTATCATGTTCTAAAAAACGTATACCAAACACGTCAGACTAGCTTCACCTGTTTATCATTAGATACTTTACTCTGATTAAAATTTTCTTCAGCAATTGGCATAATTTTGATTTTATATTATATTATATAGGAAGTATTAGGCGATACTTTGGAGCAACTCTGGATTTCTTATAACAACATTGAAAAGTTGAAAGGTGTCGATCATCTTAAAAAGTTGAAAGTTTTATACATGTCCAATAATAGGGTTAAAGATTGGGCCGAATTTCAAAAATTAGCTGAGGTAGCGCAGTTGGAAGACCTACTACTTGTTAACAATCCAATAGAAGAAAAGCACTCCAATGATGGAGACTGGAGAGATCAAGTTAGCAGGCGCTTACCAAAGCTTAAAAAACTAGACGGTGTCCCAATAGTTAAGCAAGAAGAAGACGATGAAGAAAATGCTGAAGATTAATGACTAAAGAAACTATTATTTTTTTTTGTACAGTTGCACTAATTAACTTTTGCTTGCTAAGATATTTCAATAGTTATCAATATCTAAAAATTCAAGAGTCTTTATTACTCTGTCGATAAAGGTGCCTTTACAAATAGTGCATAAACTTGTAGAATCCCGGTTATTCAAATTGAAATATAAAAATCAAATCATAACGATTGTCGATGATACTTTTACAAATTGCGGTTTGATTTTAAGTCTTAATTACTAAATTAAAATACGTTTATAATACGATAGTGCTGTTATATCAGCCTTAGTTACCATTTTTAATTACGATTAGCAAGTAAATTTCGTAAAATTATAGTAACAAGCAATGACAGTCATTATTTATCATATGAAAACATGTAAATTGCATATGCAGTTTTCTGTATAGTCTAAATAAAAATGTATCACAGACTCATGAATAAAATTACATACTGTACGCGCTACATATTGATGGTGCTTTTATTATTTGCAAAGCTATTCCGAAATTCATTTGCTATAATGGCATTTGAAACGATCTATTACAGCTGTAACATTACTTGCTTTGAGAGTATAATGAGCTTAACATTTTCATAATATCACCATGACTAGAATTGGGATGTTTGGATCTCACAGCTGCAAAGTTTTCTTTCACAAACAATGCGAAATTATTCGGTTTACCAGATTTCGACTTATTTGAACCGACGTTTCGAACCATTTCTAAATGGCTTCAAGACAGTAGGAATAATTACATGAATTCATTCAAATCCTTAGATATAAATATTGTGAAGCAGAATTCCTTCAATTTGTGCGACATTGCAGCTATAACTTACCTAAGGCAATATGGGCAGGCATGGCTGGTTACGTTTATAGACTTTGAATGTCGATCGATTCTATATACATTAAAAAGATATAAACTAAATACTACTGTAAATGCTTATGCAATTTAAATTCGTATACACTAATTGCATCTTAGGCTTACTTATAGCTACATTCTAAATTTGTACATCTATAAGTATATTTCGCATGGATGTTGTAGCTGTGGCAGCGGCTGATTAAAGGAATATTAGGATAGATTTTATTTGCTTTATAGGCCCTACACAAATTTATAAAAATTCTCCACATTATAAATAGATTTGTGTAATTGTTACGAAACTACGCTTAGATATATATACTCATTACTGACAATCTGCATTTAAATAGGTTTATTGGAAGTAATTGAATTATCAAATAAGTGTACTATGCTAATTCATTTCTACGAGTACACGAAATAACAGGTCTATAAATGGACTACACCAGCAATAGATAAAATATCTCTATGATTAAAATAAACACAAAGCAGCTAAACGTCTCTCTATCACTCAATTTGAAATCAAGCAAATTACTACTGTGCCGTACCAATACTTCCAGATTTTTCCATGCCCGTCTTTGCAACCGTTTACTACCCAAGTCGCAGCATGGCATAATTCATGAATTAGAGTATCACGAATTCGCTCTATAATAGCAAAGAATCAAATGTGAAATTACCATTATACAAGATTATAAAATTAGAAAACCGTTACCAGTGGAATCGCAAACTTTCTCCGATAACTCTATCCTTGCGATTCTTGCATTTTCTCGACGCGTATAAATACAAAATCCGGCAGTTTTTGTCATTTTTTTATTCCACGTAATTTGAAAATCACTAGGTAGCTGCAGAATAGAATAGAAACAAAAAATTTTACGTGACGGTAAAATTTCTAAAGGTTATTGTGATCCCTGAATGTGAGAACTAGCTAGCCGATGAACAACTACGCGAGTCTACGCGTATTCCGAAAATGCAGCACTTTCATTACGAGTACGACAGCGTAGAAATTTTAAAATTTCTAGGTTAATACCTTGCTATCGAAGACGCGTCGATTATATTCTTCAAATAGCCCTTGTACAAGTATATCTCGATTACTTTTCAATTTTCGGACAGACCATGGGGTGTTTCTTTTTGCTGGTGTATCGATACTACTTAAAACTGCACTAAGGGGATCAAAGTTGTACAAATCTTGTTCTTGGTTCGAATTCAAATTTTTTCGCTCTACTACAAGTTGACCTAGTAAGACGATGATATACGAGCGTTACCGTTTAGGAACAGATCGTTCACTGATTAATAGTGAAGATAAGTAGGACTTACCTGCTTTTTTAGAAGTAGAATTCCAAGGTTTATTTGAAGGAGTGAAACGCACCACTGGTGTTGATGATAAGTGATCATCAACCTGCTTGGCATCTGATACAGTGCTAGAATCATTCTTGCTGTTGCAATCATCTACCACAAAATTACTTTCCTTTCGTAAGTCGTCATTACAAGATTGCACAAATGATTGTCTTTCATCGCTGTCAAGTGATCCGTCAGTGTTATCGCTAACAATAAAATCATTTAGGCTACGAATGAAAAAGTTCAGAATTAGCTTATCGTAATTCCCTAGCGAAAGAGGCTACTAAATAGGTCTGATTCCGCCAAGTATTTCAAAAGTTAGTGAATAGCCCTTATTGATTATTTCGATATAATATATAGCAATAGCTATGATCCATTTTATATTTCACGTCAATACTCGCTAGGTATTTTAATTTATCTTAACCTATCTGAACTTTTATCGCTTAGCGATTTTCCCATCGTCGGGTTCCTGTGCTTACGTAAAACTAGAATTAAAATATTTTATTAGGTATAGATACATATAATGTTATTTCAGGACAGCTATAAATACTTAATTAAGCTTAGTTAAAATGATTTGCTTCGAGTCTCATGCATTACATAATTCAAATTGGTCATCTTCGTCACTACTGTTACAGTCGCGTCTGCTAAAACGCTCGCAATGGATTTCATTTACTTCGTCAACCCTTGTAAATATATTAGAGTTTGACCATTAATCACTCGTAAGTACGAATTATAGCTGCAGCATTACAGAGTTATATTTTCAAATGAATCAAATATTATAATAATCTACAAGGTAAGTATTTAGAGAAGTATGAAAGTTTATCATACCTGGAAGATTGATCACTAAGATTTTCTAATAATGAAAACACGTTAGTACACGCATTTCTTTCAGATGATAAATAAAGTATTAGAGAAAAAAATTTTTTTATTCATACCAGAAGGCCTTGATTCATCAATAAAAGATCTATCTTCTCCACTACAAATAAAAAGGTTGTAAATTTTTAATGATTAGTTCATTAATACATTGCTAAGAACTTGCAAAACAATTTGGAGTACATTTAACAATAACGCAGGCTAGACTGTACCTATTCAAATTGGATTTATCCGTTGTATGATTCCTATTCCTGCTTACATCTGCAAATTGAAATACACTTTTAGGGGTTATTTAAAACACAGAAATAAAACTGCCTATCTAAGCCTTAGTCAATATAGTTTGATGTTCATTAACATGAGTTATCTTACCATCACCAGAATTACTACTTTCATCTTTTAGCATAGAAGCTTTGTCTTGATCATAAGCAGTTTTATTACTTTCAGTGCTATTCGAAATATAAAATTAACCCATAAATTTTGCAGTAGCTATAATATTACCCACGAATTTGAATCATTTCTAGTATAAACTGTTATTATTATTTCTATCAACGACAGTATTGTATAAAACAATCAATGTTATATCTAATTAAGTCCTTAATACCTAGAAATCTCATATACTGAGGCACCTAGTAGAAAGTTTATAAATATTAGCATAGAGTAATAGCACATATTAGTATAACCATAAGAAATTCTTACGTGAGTTGCTAGCTTTTGAGTTAGAATTTAGCAAGTTATGCGAATTGTCGCCTTGATTATAGCAGATTGAACTGTAGCCATCACTTAAATTAATGCTTGATTCGTAGTCTAGCCTATACAGAGAAATCGAAGCTCTAAGTGTCAATATAGAATATAATCCATTAAATTTCAGATGTTGCGAAGAACGCTAAGATTTAAAAATATAAGTTCATTCACTTTTATAGTTTTGCCATTACGGTAAATAGTAATAGCGGAAAATACCTAAATTGAAGCTGTTTTCTCTTCATGATAGCACTAGTTAAAGCGTAGTTGGATGTTGATTCCATAGCTATGATCATAACATTGTCATGATAGTATTTGAAGATGGTAACGTCAAGATTTGGCATAAAGTATATTCTCGTATTCGATTTCATACCATTAAAATATTATACATACAATCATCTAAGTCTTGTTCATCATCGGCTTCTTCAGGATATTGATAATCTTTAGTATGGATATTTAGTCGTTCGTTAAATGAGCTGCGCCATGCAATATGATCAAAGACGTTAATTAATTAACCAGCAATAGTGTCAAGGTGCAAATGCTGATATTACGTTTTTTATACACCAATTCCGCTTAGATTAATTTTAATTGCAATAGCTTATTATTAAAGCAGTATACTATATTATTCAGCTTATATCGACCTTGCACATACTCAGAAGATGCGAATTGGTATTCAGATATCACAGAATGAATTGAGTCTGTATTCATAATTTTATCGTGGTTCAACAAATAGTGGATGCATGTTTCAGCAAAAGGGCAATTTGTGAAATTATTGACTAATAATATCTCGATTAGAAATATAATACATATTAAGCGGACACTGAAGACAGCTTTGTTATACTTCTCACTAATCTACTATGCAAAAGCTTATTCCGAATTTTTCAGGCAGATCTCAACTTAATAATAATTATAATTAGTGCAAATCAGAATCGGCTTACAAATATCATGACAAATTAAAATACTGCAACGATAAAGCTTAGCGCGAGGGTAACTGGAAGATAAATACTGATAGTAAAGTAAAGTATATTAGTTCTGACAAGTACAGTACCTACTTCAACAACGGTTAAGTATAGATTCCGATTTAGTAAGCTACGAATTAACTAACTTACTTTTCTTTATTATTCTCAAAAGGTATGCTACGTAGCGAACTCTCTTGGTTGCTGGTATTACCTAGGCTTCTAATATCATCTAATAAAAATAGTATAATCTTACAGTGACGAAAATGACAAATTGAAATTGTGATTATTCATGATTATCGTATCGATCAAATACATTCTTCTATACTCTTACTACCATTTTCTAACTTTCTAGTATTTTCGTCTTCTACAACAGGATTAGATTTTTCGTAATCGTAGCTACAGTTATTTGAATTGTTTGATATGGTTAACTTATTGCCTCTTAAAGCATCCTCGCTGTTTAATCCAGATTGATCGACGGCAGTAGCGTCAAAGAAAGTAGAATTTGCGGCAGATTCCACTAAGCTTTCCTTTACCGACGTGTTCTCTTTCATTATATCTTTGTTATGGTGAGTAATTTTCTTTTCAACCTATCGATTTCAGTATAGGATTACTGTATTATAATGATTGTACGTACAGATAAACTTTATAGAAGTCTTGCCATGTATAAGAGAAATTTTATAGATGGCTAGTGATGTAAATAATTCACAGTATACATTTGTTATTATTCAATATACCTTTCACGTTTTACTAAGAATATGTACTATCATAATATCTAGTCAATCTAACACACGTATAGGATGAGAAGATAACGAACGTTAAAATAGTTTAAGTGATCACGACTAGGAGATTAAGAGAAGTTGCCAATTAGCTGCATGGCTTAAAAGTAAACTCCACAGCACCGATATATGATATATTTTATCAACTCTACTTCTATGCATTATAATATTACAGTCATTACAATTACGAAATTCTATCACATTATTTTGCATATTTAAAGATAGCTGTGAGTGCATGCAACAAAATATCATTATTATAGTCAGAGTTGACATTTCAATAATGTGTTATGCAATTTTGGCAATTGGTCATCAACACTGCTTTCGTCTAATGTACGATACAACTGCAGTTATTATAATCCATCCTATCACATTGCTTTCTATGTGCTTAGATAATGACACCTTATATTCAAATATTATTATGCAATACTTTACAAATTAGGCATTTTATCAACATTACTTAATCAGTATCACTACTAAAATATATCCCCCCATTACAAGTAATCCTATCGTATTATTTTACATGTTTTAAAATAGCACATGTATGCACATTAAGATAGCGATGAATCCATGTTAAGATATTATCATTTAATATAGTATTTTGCAATCCAGGTATTTATGGTAAGCATGGCTTAGGTATGATGTAGTGATGCAATACTTTTATAATAATGTTACGAGAGAGGCTTTAAATTACTAGTAACCCCTATCGCATTTCTATACATGTTCACGTTAAGATAGCGATGAGTCCAAGTTAAAATACCATCGTTCCAATAATATCATTTGCAATTCAGGTATTTTATGGTCAACATGGCTTAAATATGATGTAGCGCTTTTATAATAATGCTACTAGAAAGAGATTTTAAATTACTAGTAATCCCTATCATATTTTTAAGTATGCTTAAGTTAAGATAGGGATGAGTCCTTCTTTAATATCATCATTTGATACTGTATTTTGCAATTCAGGTACTTTATAGTCAACATAGCTTAGGCATGGTGTAGTGTTTAACAATAATATCACTACAGAGGTTTTAAATTACTAGTAAATCCCTACCATATTATTATGCCTGTTCACGTTAGATAGCAATGAGTCCATGTTAAAATATCATCCTTTAATAATACTGTATTTTGTAATTCAAGCATTTCATCGTAAATATAGCTTCGGTATGATGCAGTGCTTTCAATGCACAATGCTATAAGAAGTCTTGGGTCACTACAAGTAATGCCTATTACATTATTATACATAGATATGTCAAGATAGAGACAAGTCTATGTTAAACTATGGTTAAACAGTCAATTTAATACTGTACAGTATTTTACATTTCAAGCATTTTATCGTCCATGGTAACTTCTGCACGATAGGGTGCTTTCAATACACAATGCTACAAGAGGCTTTGAGTCACTACAAATAAACCCTATCGGATTATTATGCATCTTTACGTCAAGATAGCAACAAGTCTAGATTAAAATATCGTGACACAGTATAACATTGTGCCTTGCAATAACATCAACAATGCTTGCTTGCGTTGGCTGCGTACAAGTATCATTATTTGGCGTGCATTAAAATGGCGACAAGTACAGGAACAAAAATGTCATCATAGGATAATGTATTTTCTAATTGAAGCATTAGGCCATCAATATTGCTTTACTTGTAAATGTATAATGCTATTACAACCAATGTAAGTCATAGCATGTGTTAAGAGAGCGACAGGTCTATGCTAAAGTATCATTGCATCGTAACCAACCACGCATCGCTAAGTGTATAGTCATTTTTACATTTGCAATTCAAACATTTCTATCAACTCCTCTTGTTATACGATACTACAATCATTACAGCAACTGATTTTAGTCTATAATCTAGAAAAACTTGGCTTCGTCATCCTTCAAGCAAATATACTCATACACTGACACGTTCTCGAGAAAGCAGTATTTTACAGTCGCAATGAAAGATAAACAACATTATGGAAAGATCATTTTCTACCATATCTTATTAGACTAAAGGTTACCTACCTGAGCAATAGCCTCATTGATATCATGGCAATGTTGCAAGCCTATTTGGGCAATGAGATTATAAAACTTTTGTGCAATACGCTCCTTCTCGTCTGTGCTTATGATGCTTGCCATTGGATCTATAGTTTATACACTGATTTGGCAGGTTGCTAAGAATTTCGCTCTTGATGATGTCACCAGAAGAACTGAAGATGTCTTCTAATCCACTTGATTTTTTAAACACAGTTGAATGCCTGTACATCAACGATTAGCCTAGAGTGTGTTTACTAGACTTTAGGCTACCATTCAGCCCTTCGTATTTATACAACGATATACTCTTTTACTAGTTTAAACCTTTACTTTCAAGTAATCACAAGTCGATATTTCTCTCATCCTAGCTCAAAAGACTGCCAATCGACAGCATCAACGGGTAAACACTCTACCACCAATTTTATACGGACAATAACTGCAAAAAAAATACTTGACAGAATACCAATCTATCCTTGTTCTAGCATAAGATTGGTAGGGAAGTCTCAAAGACAGGTAATGGCACCACTCTTGGACTGTATCATGAGCTAACTGGCAATTTTTACAGCATTTATTTACTCCTTGTAAATCAAAACTATGCTAGAATTATTCAAATTTCGAATAAACCGCCGCGCTACGGAGCTTGCGTATAACTGCTGGGGACTCAAATGGACGATGGTTATGATGCCGCTAAGCCATTATGAACTCGAAGGGCTGCACTCTTTTTTCGAGCATGTAAATCCTGCAAATTCAATCATTCATTTATATATGTATAGAGCGAAATGGCGTCATATTTATACACGAATTCAATGGTATAAATTTGATTTTTATCCATGGCTAAAGGAAGAACATATTCAAGCTATGGTGTAACTTGTCAACTATAATCTCATACTAGCAATAGACCACACTGCACAGTACTGTTTGAGAAATAAGCCTATTTCACTATAGACGCTATGCTAACATTTTTTAGGTACGAGTAAGTTCACTGATTTGGCAAAATGTTTTATATTTGAAGTTAGTAAATCAGGCAAGAAATATCAAAATGTCAAAACTATATCATTGCAAGTAGAATTTTGTCAAGGCCAATTTCTTACTTGGAAATTCGCTCTGCAAGCATGCCTTAATCGAAGCCAATTTCAAGCTCTAGCTATTGGATACTGTATAGCAGAGCACCATAGCAGCCTATTTGGATAGTAAAACAGTAGAAAACAGTTGCAAAAGATATTTATACACGTTCGGGTAGACTATTATTATTAATTCATTCTACATGACTAAAGGCATTAGAAGTGAAAATATAAAAATAGTTGCTGTTCTTTCTCGAAAAGTAAATACGACTGCCATCAACCTAGCATAATCATGGATGCATTTGAACATTTAGGTTGCTACTAGCAGAACGAATTACGGCGTAAGTTCGCTGCAATGCGATAGGTGTCTACTCTTAGCATAACCACCTGATGGTTAAATCGAAATCTTAAATGCTATTTGCAGAAGTAAATAAATTGAGTGAATGTGATAGTCAATATGCGAGTTAACTATCTATCTTGATTACCAGTGGTGGTTAATACTGAAATCTTAAGTACTACTGGCACAACCAAATCATGGAAAAAGTTTAGTAAACTGGACAGTCTTGATATACGAGTGCCATTATGATAGCCAGTGATGGTTCATATTAAAATCTTAACGGCTACATGCAGAGCTAAATCATGGAATAAGTTTAGTAAATGAAAGAGTCTACGTGCATCTACGAATCTACTATTATTATAAACAAGGATGGTTAATTTTGATCGCTACTTGAGGAACCAAATCATGGCATAAGTTTAGTGAAAGATTTAGTCAATGTAAATATTCGAGTCTATTGTTATTATAACCAGTAATGGCTAATAATGAAATTATTAAATAGTACTTGTAGAACCAAATCATAAGATAACCTTAGTGAATGAGGTAGTCCTTATACGAGTATATAATCATTACGTCTAGTGATGGTTATAATTGAAATCTTAAATTGTAACTTACAGAATCAATCATAGCTTAAACTCTACTGTTATGAAATATTCTAAATATACAGTATAAACTACAGACAGTGACGATTGATGTTGCTATATTTCTATTTAAACATTCATGAAATACTCTAGATCCGAGCAAGACTACAGTATACAAGCAGTACAATAATGCATATACCTATAATTTCACTAACGACGACATTGTTATCCTTGTCAAGTGATAAATCTGAGCTGGTTGAGCGATTAAAGCCTGTTTTGTATTCCATTTTTTCCCGAGTTAATTATCTTACTGTATGATACTGAATGTTAAAATGCCTACATTCTTAACATTCTATTTATATGTAGCATGGAAACAAACTGTGCCGATTAACCTGTTTTAACTAAAATAGACTAGTTAATAAACGCTCTTTTCCATTAAGAAATCATAGCAGCTAAAATGAGATACTAGCCGAGAAAAAAGTCGACTGTTCTAAGTATGATTTAATTATTCATAACTATTCATCAAATCTGTTTTTTCCTGAATGTTTCAGATTAAATATAAGATAAACCAGTGGAATAGATGCCATGATTGACAGATAATACTAATGATATGCAGTAAATTGGTATGCAATGAAATTTATAATATAGTCAAAATATTCAGCAATACAGCTTTTAACACAATCGTCGCTCGTATAGTGCCGTATTAATCGCGACTTATAAGCGATATTTTTTCGTTACAAACTATGAATTATTCTCCTTATACTTATTCAATCAACACCCACTACGGTCTATAATGCATTGACGTTTACTGAAGTATGCATGAAAAAAGTTTTAATCAAAAGCTAGTATCAAGAACAATTATCATGTTATATCCTCACTATTGTACAATGCGCACGTACGATCGTATCAATATCCTTGCCCAACACATAGCAAGAATAAGATGGAAAAAAGTATTATATTAATGAAGATAAACTCATGCCGATGATACCAAAAACAGTGAAAAATTATAATTTTCCATTATATAACCATATATATATATATATATATATTCTTCTATAATTATTATCTAACCAAGCAGACATTGACTAATAGTTTAATACAAGGACAATAGCATCCGTAAAAGACGTTGAAAAGATCTTACGAGTTGTCGATACTGATGTAAATGCATGTTTTATAATGTCGATAATATTACAGTTACATTATGATTCGGATTCCTTGTTCTTTAATCTCCAGGCATCAAACAATAAAATCAATCAAAACTCGATGTAAAATATAGCTGTTAAATCATAATTTTTACGAATTAAACTGTATAATATTTCCAATCTATCATACTATCTTCCACTATCTTAAGTTCTTTTATGGCAACTACAATCAACAGTAATATAGACCTCTACTATAATCCCCCTTTTAAGTTGTATCTGTCGTACCATTTCTTAAATAGCCACCCAATGTATTGGTATGACTTATAAAAAAGGCATAAAATACAATTCAGATTAATCAAAATAATTTTATTACTTTTTCTTGTTCTAGAATTACATTTTAGCTTCTTGATCCGATGCTCAAATATAAATTTAGCAATTATTAATTAGGTCAAGATGACATGGCTCTGAATCAGAAAAACTGGTTATTCATCTAGATACGTCTTGGCATACTTGATAATAACCCTAATTCTATATATTTTATCTTCCATTATAGCTCTTTATTACAATAACAATATCATCGCTTTATAATGATAGCCATTGTGGCTAATATGTAAACAAAACGTGATAAGGAAAGGATGATAAAGTATCGCGTTGAATATCGCCTATCATTGATTATTATTATGCTTACTGAACACTTCTATGATTAAATCTTATTCTACGTTCCGTTATATAACAAATTAAAATGTTAGGATGCTGATAATATTATCAATTTAGTAGAATAATGAAATCAATCGGATAGAGTAAAAGCAACACCACAAATACCCTTTTCACTTTCAACTTGTAATAAAATATATCAACGTAGTCCGCCAAAAAAGTCTTTCTTCGGGGTCATAGTTACAAATTTAACCCTATTGTCGGCGTTATAGCCAGCTGTTGGGTCAGGTGATGTTTGCCATAAGAAGGAATGCTTTGTGATCAATGAATGGTATTGTCTACACTCTACACATTATTAGTTAGCTATTAACTCTTACTAGTTATTCTATTTACTCTCTATCAGCTTGTATGCAGTTGAGCATGGATAGAATTTAATTCTATCAATAAACTTAGTCAATGCATGGTGGTATAGTTCAATGAGGAGTTGCTATCATGATAACAAATTGGAAGGCTATGCTAATAGTTCCTCTAGCTATCTGATTATAAGTATAATTAAATACCCGTAGATAGAATCACTGATACAATTAATTTTTACCATATTTCACATCTACTTACTCTTCTTTATCCTATTCTAATTAATCATTTACTAGATTAAAATGAATAACAGACTGAGATAGATGTTCAAAATTTACGCCTTTATCAATTTCTTTTTAGCATTTCAATCTATTAAAGAGGGCTAAATATTATCAAAGGTTGAATTTAATACCAAAAATAGAATTATATTCAATTTCAATAATCGAGTTAATATATAACATGGAAATAGCGAACAAGAGTTTTGTGGTATGTTTATTCCTATCCAATAAGATTGATTTCGAAAAAAAATGTTGGTGTATAGTAGATACTAGACATAAAACATGTCGGGAATCGCTGGAATAGTTGAAAATTAAAGTAGTTATTGTATCACTGGATAGTTTAAATAATCAAAATTAATTACTCTATCATGGCTATAACCGATGATAGGACGATTAAACAATAAATGTCGATGAAAGAGTAAATGTTGAATATTGTTTATCACCAAAGCAGGTGTGAGGAAACTGCTTGTATGCAGACATAAGCCGAC
Organism: Trichoplax adhaerens; assembly: GCF_000150275.1. Lineage (NCBI taxonomy): Eukaryota > Metazoa > Placozoa > Uniplacotomia > Trichoplacea > Trichoplacidae > Trichoplax > Trichoplax adhaerens. The sequence goes on from NW_002060947.1 coordinate 116,124, forward strand.
ATACCAAAACATTATGCTAGACAAGGAATCTCCGCTGTAGACATTCACAATTTTTGATAGTTACAAATACAAATTAATGATATCAAGTAACTATCTACTCGATCTACTAAACCATCATTAAGATTTAATTGTGATCTAATCTGGTTAAATATCGTCACATCATGATGTGTAATAGAATTTTACCGATACAAACTCAATCTTAGCATGGGATTATATATTATCTGCAAATGATAAATGTTATTCAATGACTAGGATATGAGACTATTACCTTTACAGTAACATAAATGTTAAGTTAAAAGTTTCGAAGTACAGTATCGCTATTGATAAACCGTTTAACTCGCCCAGAGCACTTAATCGGTTAAATAGCTTAATTGAGCCATAGGGAATACAAAATTAATATTACGGTGGTAGCATAAAGAATCAATATTTTATTGCAATCGGCTTGAAATTGAGTAATCTTGACTCTAACCTCTTTGATGTCGAATCGAGCAAGATCACAATTACAGTTTATGACACATTTAACTCCATCATGGATAAGAAATACAATTCCAATATAGAACGTTACGATGAAAGTGAAATAATACGCAACATGTCCCCAATATCTAGACTGACTCATTCAACCTTGTTCATTTTGAAGTTTATGTAATATATCATCAATGTTACAGTGGTGTTTAATTGAAACAAATCGTAACGTATGCCACATCAAATGAATAAAGGCATCATTTTATCCTTCGAATGGGCGACAATATATCTTTTCTAGTCTAATATTTGGCCATTGAGCAATAATTGTACGAATCAGTTTGGATTATGATCTTAATTTATAATAGATGATCATCAATTAATACTGACACTTTTTGCGTAAAAAGCTGTATGGCTAACTAAATTGTTGATTGGACAGAGATTGTAAATGGGCTATCAAGCTCAAATTGAACTGTAGCATAAATGGCACCTACTAACTGAAGATATGACAGTACCATACATCATAGTAGATTGTAGCATGTCATCATTTTATGTCCTTTATTTATTTCTACCATCTTCATCAATCGCTACGGCCACAGGTACAGTAATGATGATGATACTAAAATAATCTCTCATTGAGTTAATGGAAAGATTACATAATGAACATCAATCCTAAATTAACTGTATATTAAGCTAAACAGTAGGTTATTGGTAATTTTGTATTTACAATTGATACTATTCATAGCAACTAAATATTTTTATAGTGACAGAAACTACACTTAAACGCAATATTCAACGTATTACGCTACCGATATTATGAAGCGGTTATTATAGTGATAAGTTGAAATTAAGTTTAGATCTAAATAAGGAACTAGGCATACAATATAGTATGGCCATGATTAACTGTTCCCATCTTCAGAATGTTCAAACTTTTCTTGGCAATCTTACAGTTTATTGCTATGTATTACTCTCTTTCCTTTGGTCAGCCTATTATCAATTTAGCTGTTTTAATACGATCAAGAAGAAGAAAATAGTTCTTATCGCTGTGAGCTTAAACAGCTACCCATGAATCAACCATCCCATGCCTACATGAAAATGTGTAAAAGAGGTCTTTTACGCATAGCTTCCTTTGGTAGGCAGTCCATACATAGATATAAATCAGACCGTGTCATTGTTCAGTTATAGTCCAATGATTGACAAGATAATACAAAAATCGCTTTAAATTTTAAACTTTTCAGCGAGATGGCTTGGTCTCTAAGCTATTCTCTTTCTTCCGTACAAAAATGTTGTATCTAAGTGAAAAAAAAAATAGTACTACAGCATGGTTAGAACAATTTCAAACAATCCTATCGGTATCAATGATGCTGTGTCGGTATTAAAAGAAAAGCAACATTGAATTTTGCTTGACTTTCCATGTCTATGGTATTGGATACCTTTTGATGCTTTACTTTAACTGGCTCAATTTCAATTGTACTTGTATGAAATAACTTCAATAATGTTACTAATTTGACTAGTTTAACATGGTGATAGTAAACTAGACTGTTGCATGTTACGATGTAAATGGTATGATGTTTCTAACGCGAAGTACATAGGTTTCCAGTATGATTGACAATTAATCTCATCGATAGCATTTGTGATTGAATTTTGCGTAGCATGTTCGTCGTGGTGGATAGTATGCTCAATCAATTTGAGACTTTTTCTATCATTTCGGTCTAAATCGATACCCGTAGTATGAGAGCAATGTCAAAGGGAAAAGTTGCTCTATCCATTTATTTCGATTACTGTAGCTTTTATTGTGTTGACAGCATCGATTAGTCTCTATCGAAACTTGAATGGCAGCGTTTGGCGAAATAGAAAGTACAAGAGGGCAAATCTTCCATGGCTACTTTGGCAGTCTACCAAGTTGTGTTGTGGTAGGAAAATCATGCTTATATAAACAAAATGAACTTGGATTTCAAATTGATAACAGATCGTGTTGGTGGGGAACAAGGAGCATGGTGTTGTCTTCAATTTAGGCAATACATTATCTTTTGGTAGGGAGCGGTGGCTGATGAGAATTTATTGATTATTAGCATATGAGTACCGTAATGCTATTGTATGTCGTGTGGATGGTGACAAAAAACTAACAATTCAACTCCATAGGGGTATAGTATAGGAAATTGTATAAATAGAAAGTAATCGGATCCTGTAAAATTGAAGGGTAAACTATAACAACATGTCTTGTTCGCCATGCCGACCACATGACTGAATCAATCGATGAAGTTGTTCGCATACGATAATGGTGATTCGTCATGATCATGAAAGAGTTGGACAATTTGCATTGCTGACGCAAGATATGAAAGAGATGGAAAAAAAAAAAAATAATTCAACAAGTCATAATAGAAAGAGACCCTTATGAATAGAAATCAAAAACAAAATACTGTCGATCTATCCAAGTAGAGGAAGGAACACTACTGATTTCTTTTGCCTACACATGGAAGTATCGATCGATAAGTAGAACTTTTGATAAATGAATAGTGATGGACATTTATGTTTTTGCAAGAGCGGCAAGTATCCATGTAACGGAAAGAATAGTATAATTAATTTGAGTTAAGTCATAAAGACGATGAGGCGAGAGTGGATAAGATAATTACTGTCATTTTCTCATCGACTACTGCAAATAGATGATGTTGGAGTGGTTGATGATCATTCATTTTTTGGGGGGATCAAATCTATTTTCACTTTTTGCTGACTCTAGCCTACACCAGCCAGCCATTGCCCTAAGTCGATCTCTTTCTTTCCCTCTTGATCATGACTGTGCTCTCTCCCCCAATGTCAATATTAACACGTCGTCAAGATTGACCGTTCCCTTGGACAGAGACGATGTTGATGAAAGCATGATTGCAACTCATCATGTCGTGATTAACTCCGATTGGAAATCATCATTGAAGTCGTTATTATTTTTTGGGGGGACTTGGAGTATTTTTTGCAACTAAAGTACTCGCGTGCCTTGGATAATCAAAATGATCTTAATAGCGTTTTACGCCACGGCGCTGGTTGAATACAACCATTGTAATTACATTTGAAGCCAATCATTGAGTAGCGCACCAATCAGCAGCATGCTATTGTTGACCCTTGAATACAAGGTAGAGAGTCTGGCGGCAGTATCCACCAATCAACGCCATAAAGAGGTCCAAATGATTGACGTTTGCAACCAATGTCGTCCGTTAATGATGATGATAGGATAGAAGTTGAAAGCAACCAGTGGTGAACAATCAAACCGATGAAAAATGTGAAAAGAATGCCATTGAAAAGAAATCAACAACAATAGCGTGCAAAAAATAAAAACTGAAAAGATTCCAACAGCAACAATGGGATAATAAAAAAATAAAATAAGACACACGCTCACATTCGTTAGTTCAACTTGTATAACTTTGAAGTTGATCAATCAAAAAGTGAAAAATAAAAAGGAAAACTTTGTGTAAAAATAAAAATAATCATCATCATCATAATAATAATCATTCTACACTTGGATTGGACATGTTATTTTTCGATCGGCTAGTTTTGTTCATTGACTAACTGACTGATTTCATTCCACTAGGACTCACAGTACGGTAGTAATTGCTCGTTGTTAGCCAATAAGCGCAATCGATACATTCACTCATAGCCTTCCAATCGTCATGTTGATCCAATGGTACACCGTATGATCGTTCTACTCAATAATTACTTGCAAATTGTACTTGGTTGCTATTGAATAATACAAGATCCAAATTGAATTAATCGAAGAGAAATCGACTACAACTCCATCTCCGGTATTATTGGCCTAATCACTTCTAGTGTCGGTGTAAAAAAGACCTTTGACAACACATACCGTTTATGCATATCCAAGTCGATACATATGGATATATAAAAGAGAAACAAGCAGTCCCAGTGTGTGTCAAGAGTGTAGAAGAGAGAGAGAAAGAGACAGAGTCAGAGAGAGAAAGTCAGAGAAAAGAGACAGAGAAAGAAAATAATTGTCAACTTGAGTTTCATTTTTTCTTGAAAGTCGATTGATTAGTAACAAGAAAGAAAAAAAATTCAATCATCCAAGTAGTGCAATCAAATCGAGGGTCAAGTCGACATCAATGAATTTTCATTGTTACCACCTACCATGAACGAGAACAGAACCGTTACGACCAGCCATGATGATAAATATTCGGAATTAGTTGATCCATGCCGTAAGTTTCTCCAACTTGATTGATTGATGTTTTGATGTTAATAACGGTAGTAAACGATAAGCGTGAACTAGGTCAACGTTGTCATCGGATAGACTTATCCTAGGCTTGTATATAGTCTATTGAAATACAGTCGACTCGCAAACAGACTGATGTCAATACTCATAACATAGAGATCGATAGAACCAATCGATCAACATGACTGACTGGCTTACATAGACATATAGTACAAAATTGATATCAAAAAGTTGACGTAGATAGGCAGCAATCGATTGAGATATATTAATCAATCTAGATTGATAGCACAGAAAGGATACGTCTACCGTAAGTAATATTGGGTGAAGAGTTTAATATTGTATCGACTATAGTATTCTAGCGCCATTCTAGACGACGACAGTCAATATTCATATCATCTATTTCTATCAGTAATTCTATAATTTAATCAACAAAATAAGGTATGATGACGGGTTGATCATCATTAAATAAGCCATGACTATAGTTTAATCCAGTTCATCAAGCTCATTGATATCCTGTTTTTAATCCCTTTTACGTATATTATTGCAGCAAGTCTTACCTACGAGATGAGTTCAAGAATTGATAAATGAATCAACGAATTCTAATTTCCACTTGCCTGTATCTACTGTACTTACTGTCCAACTAAGCTACGTTAATTTCATCTCATGTAAACAATATCGATGATCATGTTACACTACTGTAAGCTAACAGTTAGTGGAAGGTGCCATATTCATCCATCTATCTAAAGTTTTTATATTAAGTAAACTTCAATCTCAATAATCATAGTGGCCCAATCTATTACAAGAGGTATTATTGCTACCTTAGGATTGATTATTTAATGAAAGTAATCAGCTATGACACACACCAGCGTTATTTTTATCTACACTTTATGACTAATATTAGCGTATACGAATATATATGGATCGATCGATAGAGTGCAATCAGTAGTTGTACTAGTAGTTATAAACCACAAGATAGGATCATTCCCTGGAAAGATTGCTTCATTACCGTTGCTAGTAAAAAAATGGCGTGCCATTAACCCATTTGGATAGTTAAAAGGGATATACCGATTATCTTATACAAGAATATCCCAATTAGCTTAAGTGTCACACACCAGAGTTATATCAATCAAGTATAAAATATTCATATTACATTATTTTGATACGCCAAGTGAGAATGCAATAATCATCATCAAAATGAAACGTAGTACTACCGCTGTTGTCATTACTAGATTTGCAATGACATTATCATTAATCAATTTTATATTTAGTAATTGACTATACGTCCATTAATAGAGTAAAGCATTTTTTTTTTCTATTCCCTTTACTTGGTTCCGCTTTCTTGATGATTATTATATGGTTCTGTAATTGAAATTGTTGTCGTTAATATTTTGTCCGTATCATATATATCCTTGCTATCACCACTTCCATTTCTTGGATTAAGCATATGAATATTATACTTGCATATTATTTGGCTAACAAAGTGATTATCATGCAACATAAAATACAAGATGCTTACGTTTATTCTTAGTTTATATAATATCTATGGTAATAAGTGTTCAAATCGATACATTCAAACAAACTAATGGCGATTTTTTTTTTAATCGTATGAATCGATAATAATCATGGGGTTAATCGATTGATTGACTACACTCTAAAAATATACCAAATACAGAAAATCAGAGTAAGTTAAATCAAGAACAACTAGCGAAACAGATATACGAATTACATCCTGGAATGGCTTTGAGAAAGCAGCAAAATCAAACTAACCCCATTATCAGAAATACTACAACTAACATACCCACACACGACAAAACAGAACAAAATCCATTCAACCATGTGGCATCGTATCAAAACGATCTCACCAAGGTAAGCCCACCTTAGTATGAATTTCCTATACTCCATTACGATTACTTATTTTTATATTTAAGTTGAAGGATGAGGTCGTAATCACTGATGGCAAATTGTTTCCTTGTTAGACTTTAATGAATATTTATTTTTCTTCCTTTAAGTTTTTAAAGTATTCAGACACTTATTTTTACGATAATATGTTTTTGATAATTTAAAATTTTGCTGATTCTTATGTTTACTGTTCTTGATTGATCTGTTACTTATGCTTGCTAAATACTTATAAACGGTATGAAGGAATTTTATAAGTTACCATCTATAGATCGATACCATGATATTAGTACGAATGTCACACTGCGACATTACTGGAGATTTATAGCCATAAAAATAATTAAATTATCCTGGTAATGGAAGTTTCAGACATAAAAATAGTACACAAGTATGTTATGATTAAGTTATTTGGGGAAGTACTTATAAATTGCTTTCGATCAATTCTACGGGTTCACTTTGAAGACTGAGTGTCTGAGTAAATCATTTTTATTAGACGGCTTACCTCCTATATTGATTTGGCTAAGACTTTTGCTTATAAAATCTTAAGCAAGGCCAGCTAACATTAATGATAGTTATTCTCGAGTAGCACAAAAATTGATGCTGTAGATGCTGCTGTATGAGTTGGGAAGACACAATGGCGCTTGATAGCTTAATGCCTGTAAATCTATGTTATATTTGCTAAATAAGAGATGGATTTGTGTTTGCATAATATGAAAACATAAAAAGAAGTAAGAAACAGACTGCTGGAGATGTGATAAATCTAGTAATGGATGAGATAAAGCGATGATTGTTAAGGATTGAACAATTATCGACATAGTGAAATTTTACTTCTAGGATAAAACTGGTTGGACACGTTGTCTAGGATAACTATAATAATTTATAAAAGTAAGGTTGCACAGCTTTGAAACGTCTATATCCGATTTAGATCATCTACAATCAGGGTATAATTTAACTTTAGTAGAACCATGTACATGTAATGGACGACAAAAAGTTAATGTATATTGTATAATCATGAAGGGAATAATTCCTTAAAAAATTATACAGTAGCAGTTTTTTCTTGGTTGTTCTATCGTTGACTTACAAGTAGCTTAACAGGAGCTTCGGTGGGTCGTCTTATTGAATACAGCATTTTTTTTTTAGGAAGAGATGATATAATATTTAAACCACTTATTTAGTTAGGGACTTCGATAAGACTTAATCATAACTTCCTAGTTTGTTAATCTATAAAGAAATTTAAAAATTGATCTTTGGTATAAATTGTACAAAAGACCATGATACAATAGGGAATTAGTGGATCTTTTCTCCTCACAATAACAGAACTAGCTTCGCTTCTATTTATTGTTTATGTCATATGAGCATTTAAATTATGCTTCTTCCTTTAAATGATCAGTTGCTGACTTCCACTGGATTCCGTTACATGCATTGCTAAGTAAGAGTACATGTTTTAATCCTATTAAGTCCAAATATTAACTCTCTAAGATCAAGTTAAGCAATGTATGATCGTGCGCAATGAAAAATCGGCTCACAATATTTGATTTCTTTCTTAAGGAGTTTAACTATTTTGGAGGGAAAATAGGTATTGATCTATTCAGTAGACATTAAAGCGTTGATAGATAACTAGTGAACATTTAGTTGACTAATTAAATTTTATTTTATTTATTCTAACCGAAACAAATGTATAACGGTATTGTTAACGGCAATCAGTATTTTTGTTCCTGAAATAAGAACCATAAAGTAGACTTAAATGATACAGAACTACCGTAAATAAGGTTGCAAACCAATGAAATAGATTTAATCGAGTAGTTCAAAGAACTAGTTCGAGGTTTCTCTTTTGCTTTAGAAAACGCATATTAATTTTTTTGAAAAGTAATTGAGCTAACTATATCTTGTCAATATAATTTAGTTCAAATAAGAAGGTAAGATGCATGTGAACTGAGAATTAAAGTTATGTATTACGAGCTATAAGCTTTATTTTTACAGTTGGTACTTGTTTAATTTTATAACTTATGACTAACGATAAGAGAATATATTCTATTAAATTTATACATTGAAGGAACCTTAGTACATTTCTATGCCATATGTTCATATCTAATCTTCAATATCAGTTAGAAAAGAATATACAACTTACGAGAACGAGTTGTTCTCTATAGTACAATTGCTATGTAAAGATAATACACGTTTTAGCAAATGAAAAAGGAATTTACTTCCTTTAGATACATATTAGTGTCGTTAACAATCGTCATATTAAAATTGCGGCGAAAAAGCCGGATAGGAAGTTTAATGATAAACGACCTAGAAATACAACGTAGAAAATATATCATATCACAATTTGTTCAATATTATAGTCACTTTCTCCTAAGCGAAGCCTGTTATACAGTCAATTTTGGCAAAGTATCCATCATTTAAACCATTCTTTAAAATTTTAAGAAGTAGAAGAATGATATACAGTCGTTACTTGTGACCAAAAAATAGATAGAATTGCTATTTCATCAATTTAGCGTCGAAAGTAAACAAAAGTGTCATATCCTAAGTGAGATTGCAATGGTTGAACAAATTAAGCCATAATATCGTAGGAGCTATAGATACCCTAAGTAATATTCAATAACTAGTTAGTGTAGTAATAATCAAGTAATTGTTACATTGAGCAAAAGTTATTATTTCTATTCCTGTAGTACAGTTCTATTAGTCAAGTATTTATAAAGTGCAAGATTGTTGGATCAACTTTATCTAAAAATTTAATTGACAATGTATTTTATTTAACCTAAATAGCTTAATTAACGTCAAAACTAAGTTCTAGAATACTACAAATAGCTGGTTCGAGGCTTACAGAGTCAATGATTACAGTATAGTCATACAGTAACTTATTCCTCAGGTATTATATGAAATGCTTTCAATCAAACCAAAGCATATGGAAGTCGTATCAAGAGTAGTAAAAAACTAACTATACCATCTGGTTACAATAATAGAATGCATTTTAAAGTCCAAAATAAAATACTACCGATTTTGCCTTGTAAAAAGATGTAAAATTGATCAAATTAATGTTTTATTTATTAAAATTGTATTTTCGGAAGTCGATAATTGTATAGAAAGTACCGATTCACAATTAAAGATGACAGTAGAAACGAGACAACTGCCGACTGTATTAGTTTAATGTTATCTTATTATTATATTCTAATTGAGGACTGACTTACAATTCAATAATCAAATCACCTGATTAAGAAAGAGAGAAAATATTGATGTGGAGGTTAAAATTGTAAACTTTATTGGTAAACAAGTCAAGTTTGACTAGCCAATCGGTTATAAAAAATCTTAGTTCAAATAGTAGCCATCACTCGGTAGCATATTCTTCAAAATAAAATTTTGCCCACAATGAGGATGCGTTGAAGTAGTAATTTACCCATAGAATTTCTATTAAGTACTTTTTCAACTAGAATTATAATAGAAGGAAGGACTATTTTATCAACTGTTAGAGATTTATTCAAGCCACAGTCTATTAGAACACCATACGCCTACTCGAATTATTTTACTTAGATACTGAGCTATGAATAACTCTTACAACGGCAAGTAAAGATTAGGGCAATAATGTAGAATTCTCCAATAGAAAATAGTATTGCACCTAGTTAATACCAGAGGATTGTAATTGTTATATTTCTCTTTGATATCAAAGTTTAATTAAAAACATGCTTTTAGATCGTAATACACTTGTACACCCATTGTCTTTACTCATCTGTTTAAAACGTAATAAATAGATTTCTGTCTGTTTACACGATTTCGAATCTTTGGATAGTTATAACAAATTGAAATACGTCGATTACGATTACGGTAACTACAGCAACAACTCTTACACGAAAAAAATTGGGGACCATTTGAATGATTTAATTTCTCTTAATGAATTCTCAGCTATTAGGCTGAGCGGAATTATTGGTAATCTATTAGTAATTTAATCTAGCTATTAATGGTAGTTAAAGCCTTAACTCTACGTAGTTTTCTTGATGTGGAACACATATATAGCATAAACAACGGTATAGGCAAAGTCAACATACACATTTTTTATACCACCTTTTGTAAACTGCTTAACAAATCATAAATCGATAATACCAGCCTAAAATCAGGTCTTTACTAAGGTCATCGTTATTTCCATCACTATTATTATAAACTTTATATCTAGATAGTACTGCACCAGGATTGATTTAAGTTCTTAAAATTTGAAACATAGTAAAGAAGAATTTTGAAATCACATGAAATTTAAATAATTGTTCGCAATATTTCATTAATACCGTACCTATCCATAGCCTTATTGCTGGTAAGAAAACAATTTTGTGATCAAATAAAAAAAATTTTCTTGGTAAATTAGGATCACATTATGATAGGTCTGTTTTATAAACCATAGAGTTATAGCATACAGTCTGTAGCAAAAATACGCTCGTCCGTAAATCATATAGTTTACCTGAAAGTCAAAATGAGAAGCTGGCGATTATTATAGCAATTATTGTTTTCCTATTTTGTCGATTAGGTAACTTCATAAATGTAGCAGTTTATTTACGCGTAAAATGTACCAAAATATAGAAACTCCTATCCTTATGTTACCGCGCCATTTTTTCTTACACTTATAACTTAACTATTCACTATATCGCTTAAATATACAACTTCCCTTTTACTAATAATGTTGATATCTCCATCTAAGCGTATATACGCGGATACTGTACTTTCCCGGTATTTATAATATTTATGAGATTTTGTAAATGATTTTAATGATTTTAGTAATACTGTACGTCTACTTTCGGTTAAAGTGGGTATATAATTGCGATATTTATCACGACATCATTAATTATTATTGTGTAAGAGAGTAGCCAAACTTACATAAACACTAAGAACATGATATGGAAAGGATCTTCGCATTTTCGTCTATCCTTACTAATAGTACATACATTGCTGTGGACTTATATAGTAACATATATACTCCATTGGACCACAAAGTCTATTACATACATTTTTCTCTTCTGAATTCAAAACTAGAATGATATACTGATAAGGCTTTAGTTAATGTGTGGTTTTCTGACTCAAACGGAATTTTCAGTAAGTCAGTTTACCTACTAGAACAGAGAATCTTACCGGAGTTTGATTATGTATTAAGGGCAAACAATGAGTGAAAATATGGCTGTTTCCGGGATGTAAAAGTAAATTTCATTGCATTCGTAAAGTGGGTACATTACACTCTATATAAATGCTCCTATTAATGGAATGAAAACATAGGCATTACCAGTATATGTAAATATAATTAGCAACAAAATAATTAACTGAAAGCGCCGTAAACTAAAATAGATTATTGAAAATTGGGATACTTTCGTAAGGCAATCGGCTGATTTTGTATACTTAGATGTATGATGCGAGTTGATGAATGCAACTTACTTACTTGATATCAGCATACGAGTATATACCATGTAGATCTGTATTTATGCTCTTTATCTATGGAATAATCCGCTTGTCAGTATGTTGTTACATTGATCTAGTCATTGCAATTATATGGCTTTTATCTTAAGGCTCTCATATTTAAGCAGGTCAATATTTCAGCTTAATCTTCACTCTAGAGGTTATGTTTAAGTAATGTTATTAAAATAGTTATTGATAATCAATTAAGTGTAACCAATGTTATACTAATGTAATCAATTAAAGTAGTTGATATTTATATTAGTAGTTCTCATTTTAATTAATATTTATCTTTTGCAAATGTCGAAAATAGGAAAAACAAAATTTTTATGCTTTGTTACAATTACTTTGCTAACTTATGCATATTACATTAATAATAATCTCACCGGTATACCACATTAACTATTATTTCATTTCTAAATAGCCACAAACGTTACGTCAACAGCAGCAGCAAGCGTTAATGCCCAGAAAAAGATCAGATTTATTAGCTCCTACAAGTGGTCAAGCATATCATCACGATGGTCCAATTAATGAAGTAGTTTTACGAAATATGGGCAGTACACCAAACTATGATTTGCCACCGCAAAGGATGCCTGGTAAAGATCAAGCTACAGATTCTCTTAAATTGAAATATAAATCCATGTTAATGTCTGGTAATAGAAGAAAGAAACAATCAGGTGCAAGCCTTGATTTAAATAGCGTACAGGCTAATTCAGTCAACAATAGGCCATCGGTATATAAAAAAGGATTTCATAGTCCAGCTAATTCAGATATAGCTGTAACAAACTCACCGATTGCTAACTTAGCCGATTCAAAGGTTAAAAGCATGTCAGATCCAGCGGTAGGTGCTGCTTGTACGCCACATGATGATGAATCAACGTTGCCGATAACGAGTAGCGTAGGCATGAATATCAATGATCCAACATCGGGTAAGGCCGTTAATGTATCATTAACACCATCTACATCGAACACCATAAGTTTAGATGGGATCGTACCAATGCAAGGTAGACATGTACAATCAGTTATTGGCCACCCCAATAAATGGCAAACTTCAACCAATGATGCATCTGCTGCTACTGTTTCTGCGACATTTATGAGTCCATTTGGTGATATGAATGAGACGAATAATGCGCATACCATACCAGCTAATTATCATCCTCGACCAAATGGAACAGATAGCAATTTACAACAAGCTAATCACCCAGTGCCATCATTGCAGGTCCAAGTATCGCAACAACAGTCACAACAACAGCAACAACAACAGCAGCAACAAGTACATCAACCTCATCTTCAGGCTGCACATCCGGAAGCATTTATACCTAACCAGGAAATAGATCACTTTCATTCTTCCATACCTAAGCGTCCAGGACAAGGTAATGAGCAACAACCGTTATCTTTGAAAGAAATTAGATACAACAGCAGTCAAATTACATATCGGCAACAAATTAATCGGAAACAACAGCATAGAAAGCATCAAGAACAATGGATGAAAAGGCCGCCAAGGCCACCGATCATACCTAAGGCAAAAGGTAAAGAACAAATCAGACGAGGCCCTATTCCTCATGCGTCAAGAATCATTATTCAGCAGCAACTTCAACAAAATTCAATGCAAAAGCAACAGCAAATTCGAAACAATTCTCAATTTCAGCAACATGCAGTTTCGTCTGTGCCATTATTGCAACAAAATTTGAATCACAATAATCCATCAAATCTGCAACAAAATCAAAACAATTTTGTTGCAGGGCATTCTATGTTACGCACACAAGCCAATAATCAGACAAATTTAGGCAATTATCAGGATCATTCAAATCTACCTGAACATTACATGATCAACACTGACCCAAATAGAATTAATGACACTTTTACCAATGCATCACAAGGACCACAATCAACACAAAATCCGCTACCTGCTACATCTCAAACTATGCAGCAATATCAACACGCTCCAATTACGCCTCAAAATCCTTCAACTTTAAATGTTGTACCTGAATACGATATCCATGAGAATCCAGTAGGAAATTGGACTACAAATAATAGCAACAAGATTAATTCTGGTCAGGATGGCCTTATTGTTACTACACCAAATAGTTAAGCAATATTATGCTAACTTTAATACCGAAAATGATTTCAATCAGCATTCATTCATGCCTAACTCCGCTGAATTCAATGATCCTAATAAGAGAAATTCGTTTGAACAGAATATTCATTTACCTACGGAGAATCAACGGAGTATCATTGATCGAGTAATCAATCCTGAAGAGAATTTTAACCATAATAACAATGATAGTCTCACTAACATTTACAACAGCATCAATCTAGGAAATTATAGCAATATGGATAATCCATTTAATATGCTAAAAGATGGTAATAACGTTACAGATGTTAATGAATTTATTTCATACTTGCATGATACTTGATGGTCTAAATTAAATGATTAATCTAATTTCAGTTATATATTTATCAATTCATCCATTAGCTTAATTCCTATTGGCAGACATTCTAATGCTAATTCTATCATATTAGTAGATGGATGCGATTGCCAGTCTTATTCCATGCTATTATAAGAAAATATGTTAATACTATCGAAATATTGTTATTAAACTTTATTTCAGTATTGTGTGCCATTATTACTAGCCGGATAACTTTATTTAATATTCATAGAATCAACACTGACAATCTGTTTGATTTATACAAATGTATCAACATATCTAAGATCTTAGATGTAAAAGGTTTACGGTGATGCTTTTTTTCTTATGTAGATAAGAATTTTACAAAATATTCATTGCGGCGTTTAACCATATACAGTAGTTATAATTTTAGATGGAAATTATATTGGGTTATTGGCTGGTAATGCAGATTATTGACAGTGATTTCAGAATTGTACACGATTTTACTGCAGTGCAATTATCTATAGGCGCTGACTTATAATATTATTAAAAGTAAAGATTGGAATAATTTATAAATATTTAGTATGATGTGGGAGTAAGATATACGAGTATATTAGTATTACGATTAATTGTCAGCTACGATAACGGAAGAATATTTGCTACCTATTGTGCTATATGCAATACGATAAATATATCCAAAAAGCCAAATCTAGAATTGTAAGAAAAGTATGTAAAAGATGATTATTTAATTAGAGTTTAAAATAGGTTATAATCCGACATAATGTTATTCTAATTATTTAATATTCTGATGTACATGTTATTCTGTATATAGTGAAGAACAACATCTGCAAACTTTGCCTTTTAAATCCATGCTGCTGATAATAATTGATTAAATCTGGATTTCATGTACTTTGCTTTCGTTTTCTGTTTCCTTTTAATGCATGAAATGTGTACTCCTATGTCTACAATACGTGTCAGGTAACAACACAAAATAGTTCCAGAGAAGGATAAAAATGCTAATAATTCAAACTCTACTGATCAATTCTAGCAACTTTTTTTGTAAAGGTCAATGATTACAGGCATACGGCACTAGTGCAAAATGATTCATATCGGCTAACGAGTTATAATATTACCTTTGTCTACGTAACTTATCTATCTAGAAGATATATAGCGCTACTTGCATTGTACGACATGACTTAGCCCGATTGCTCGACCATTTCCAATGGCGTATAATATAGTAAGTTACTTATATACGAATATTAATGAGAGGCTGTATCGAGCAAGTCTTCACTATCATTGCCACTATCACCACTATCACTTAATATGCAATACTGTATACGTGTAAGTGACATAACGGACTTGGTCAAATTATGCTGAATCAGTATATTAGCTGAGCTCATTATTTGGGCGTACAATTTACTATACCAATATTCGAATTACCTTAGCCTTGAAATATCCATCGACGTACAGTAGTCAATTAAAATCAAGCCTTTATCTAATTATGAATCTGTCTATCCTATAGTTTTACATACGAATACGTAATTGGGCTTTGTCACCCTTATCTAGCACAGTATTTCAGCGCATAGTGAAAGAGAGAGTTTGCATTTTCTCTCTATCTCTTTTGAATCATTGCAGTTTATGTTTGATTACCAGTACTGCATAAGTAAACGAAAAGTAAGCAAGTAAAGTTCTTTCTTTTAGCCGTTATGAGTAATCTTTTTTCTTTTTACCGAGCTATCCTAATGTCTAGTTTAAGATACGTCAGTTGAAAACTATGACATTGCCGTTTCCGTTGGGACGATCTTAAACTGATTATTATTTTACGCTAGATCCAGTCCTTTTACTCGTACGTAGGTCAAGTTTGGGTGGACTTTGGCTGATGATGAAACATCTCGTCTGACCAAGTTACCGCACTATTTTTACTCTTCAGTGGTGTCTTCATGTGATAGCTGTCCTTTTTCGTGATCGTTATTGCAGCTTGCAGCCTCAGTTAATCATTACAATTTGAGTTATTCTCTTTCAATTCCCTGTTATGAAGGCGTGCACGTAAGTGTTTTATCCCACTTTTTCTTACGGAAAACATCGTGCAATACAACTTTGTTATTACACTCTCATAATGCTAGCGTCGAGCTTGTAGTACACGAATGGATGGCCACTACAGTAAAACATAGCTGAAACAAAGTAACACCTCGATACAGTAAGAAGCAAACTACTGCTACCACACGCTAGAATAAAGCAAGGGAAAAGGTGGAAATAGAGCAGACTATGGAGAAAAAGTCTGCCAATTGGCAGATTGGGCTAGACTACCAACAAATTGAATTGCCATTTTAATTGAATTGAATTTACTGGGGTCATTTGATAATAAAAATGGGACAGCCAATGTCGTTAATATACGTTTGTGTGATCTCTACGTATGTATGCGTCTTTCTACAGATGGCTGGAAAAGAAAGCCTGTAGTAAATACTAGCTGGATATTTGATTACCGACAGTAGAGGAGGCAAAAATCAATGTACATTGTTCCATTTCGCCATGCACAATCGCATATTCTAAACATTGCATATCATTATTTTATTGAATGAAACCTAGCGGACTACGATGTTTATTTTTAACCTCTTTATGTTGAGATATTTCCTGGATAGATTAGAACGTATGAACATTTTTATTGATACAGTATAGCTTGTGCAGTTGTAAGCTTGACTAATTTTCATGGAGATATTATGCAATGAATAAGCCAACCTCCTCTAGAAGCCTATAATTATATACAAATTGGTAATGATATCATTTTATTTCATAGCCATTCCTGTAGTAAGAAAGTGGCCGGCCATTGCTATACCGTTAGCTTTGCCTGCAAATCAATGTCTCTACAGTAATGATAATAACCAATCTGCTGCGGCTGACGTCACTACTTTCATACAGTTCACCATGGCTGTACTACGCCATGAAGTTAGTATGGGTACCAAACTGCGTTTCCGTCATAGTATAGCGCACCACCCCCATACTTGCTTTACACACCCAAACGGCCAACCCACCAATGAACTGTGTGTTGACGCATCCTGTACGTTGTACAGTATACTGTACAATGTACGACCACTCGTGCAGTACTGTGACTGTTGGCGAGGGCAATGGACTACGCCAACGCGTTGTACCCTAAGGTCTGCCTACCTGGGCACTGGGCCAGGAACTCGACACGAAGTAAAACCGCCGTACGGAGAAGCCTTGAGTGTCTGAAATCGCATCAATCAATCGGCCCAAGACAAACCACTCAATAACGGTATTAGATTTGCGTTTTGGCCTTACAACACGATGGATTACCTACAAACAACTAAGGTATGTTAGCCAAGAATAAAATCGAGACCACACGATCATGCTATTCCAACTGATTTTCAAATTTCCCTTCATGTCTGGCGTTATACAGTCCAAGGGATTGTGAAGAATTGATCAAAATGTTGTCATACGGGTCCAGTTGAGGCTGGTTGAGGCTAATTGAGACTGGTTGAGGCTGATTGAGACTGGTTGAGACTAGTTGAGACGGATGTGTTGTCTTCCCTCTAGGTTGTATCTGCCTTTGGATAGATCGTTATACTGTAGTACAGTCCATGGGGATTGTGAAGAATTGATCAAAATGTTGTCATACGGGTCCAGTTGAGACTGGTTGAGACTAGTTGAAACGGATGTGTTGTCTTCCCTCTAGGTATATCTGCCTTTGGATAGATCAGCCAGCGATGATGAGTTCTAGAGGGGAGGGATTATTTTCTTCCTTGATTTAAAATGGCTGTAATCAAGTCAACATTCGATGGCTAAAGTAGTGGTGTAGAAGGATAGCTGTACAACGTATCAGTAAATTAGTGATCGATCAATGATACGGACTACGATCAAGGGGTAGACTACTGATGATAGCATGCCATCACGCCTAACGACGATTAGCGGCTGCTAGCTTCTCTCTTCACTCCTTACATTCATCTCGCTTACATAAATCCATATTCTATCCAATGCATATAGATATACACTCATGTAGATTTGCCTTTTAAATCAAACGAAAGTAACAAGCTAAGTAATGATCAATAAAATAGGTTAAATATGGTCCCGGTGATCGATGAGATAGAATAACAAGCTCTGTTTGCAAGGCACAATGTATTTACAACATTTTGACAGACGCATAAAATGTAAAAACGATTGGCTATAAACGTACTATTATTAACCTTTGACGGATTATTTACTTGTACTCGTCTATCGTCCTTTATACACCAAGAATTGTGATTTGATTTCAAATTTGTATGTACCAGTACTTTGATTTTTGCTCATGATATTGTACAGCATAAATTGAGATAATTTTCTGTCCTGATTTTCTCCTTGTGATTATCTTTGCAACATCAGATTCTAATTCTTGCGTAATTTATTGCAATTTACTCATTTCGTATTTACAGGTAGATAAGGTCACATTGAAAGATAGATTTAATCCAAGCTTTGAAAATAACGGAACGCTTCATTTAACAGCAACCCATCTAATTTTTATTAATCCTGCAGTTAATCCAGAACTATGGGTAATTACAATGCTAATTAAGAAATGCTTTATGTCAAATATTCTACAGTACATCTTATATTCAATTGCAATGGATGAAATTGAATACAAACTCCATATGTACGGTGGTTACTGTTGGAAGCAATTAGTCTAATACTCTACTAGCTTAAATATATTGAGCTTCAATTTCATCTTATGTGTACTTCTGTTGAATACTTGTCATAAATTAGATTAATAGCAGCATTAGTTTTAACTTATTCATTTTTGGATCAATTATATTGAATAGACCTTTGAGTGATTGCTAAAGTAAAGTTTTAGTGCAATTTTGGTAAATCAGATTTTTCATCATGGTATCAGCCAAACTGATCCAGTGATAATTTTCTTATATTTTTAGTTATCTTACTCGCATATAGCTACTGTGGAGAAGCAGCAAATTAGTATTAAAGGAGCACCACTAAAAATTGTCTGTAAAGATTTTCGTGTCCTAAACTTTGTCTTCTACAAGGAGCGTGATTGTCAAGACGTTTATGTCTCACTACAAAATTTAACAAAACCAGGTATGTTTACAAATGTAGAAATATTAATTGAAATTAGGCTTAGTAATTACTACCAATTCCTAAAATTACTTGTTTAAAATTATCGTCCTCAGTAAATTATGCGGAATTGCACGCCTTTACTTACGAACCTCCTGGTAGTAAATGGCCTAGATCTGACGGATGGAATATTTTCGAATTCGAAGCTGAAATGACTCGCTTAGAAGTACCGAGTGATTTGTGGAGGAAAACAGATATTAATAAAGATTATAAGGTAAAATTACGATCATAAATCTATTTAATGTGCACACGTTGTTGTTCCTTAGCTACTACCATATGTAGAGTTGATTCTTCGCTTATGATCTAAAACTATTACCGTCATATTATATTAGCAATCGCTGAATAACATGATTATGTAATGGTGTTGTAAATACTCTGTGTAGCTATGTCCAACCTATCCTGAAGTCTTGTATGTGCCAGCGACAGCTACAGAAGAGACTCTAACCGGTAGTGCATCTTTTCGTAGCAGAGGTAGACTACCCGTTTTGACTTATTACCATAAATACAACAAGGTAGAATTTTGTTTTATTATTGTTAAAGCTATCTAAACTAATAATTAGCGAGTACTAGACTACTCGATCTGATAGATTTGATAGACAATTTATTCGTAAGGTTATTTTTCAGTACATGTTAAATTCTTGCACGTAGACTGCCTTATGCCGCAGTAGTCAGCCATTAACAGGAATGCGGGGAAGAAGCGTAGATGATGAACAATTATTACAGGCTGTAATTCAATCAAATCCGAAGTCTCCTGTTATGTATATAGTAGATACCAGACCTAAGGTAATTCGACCAATGTCATTTACTTATATTATCATTTATTGATGTCTATACTTATTTAAGAATTGCATTATGGACTGAATTTAGATTAATGCTATGGCGAATAAGGCTGCTGGCAAAGGTTATGAAAATTTGGACAATTATCCTAATGTTCTATATCGATTTCGTGGAATACAAAATATTCATGTTATGCGAGAGAGTTTGCAAAAGTTATCGGAAGGTTAGCCAATTACTCCACGATCATGTGAATATCATTAATTTTTTATGCTAATCAATCGCTAACTTGTAATTAATGTGTCTTCTAGTTATAGAAAATCCTGCGCTAAATGCTGGCGAATTTTTCGATTCTTTAGATAGTAGTAGTTGGCTTAAGCATATTAGATCAGTAATTGATACGTCTAGATTTATTGCCCTGGTTAGTATCGCGTCGGTACAAGACGAAATTCAGATTTAAAGGATTACCTTGTTTTTTAAAGTGACGCAGATTGTAATGTTATACTTTTTAGGCAATGCTAATGGATAATGCATCAGTATTATGCCACTGTAGTGATGGATGGGATAGAACTGCTCAAACATGTGCTTTAGCATCGTTATTTCTTGACCCATATTACAGAACAATTAAAGGCTACCAGGTACAGTAAATTGGCTATTCCAATATAGTTGCCAGTCATTCTATAAACAATATAAATTGACGCTTTAGATATTAATTGAGAAAGACTGGCTTGCATTTGGCCATAAATTCAACTGCCGGTAAGAGATTTACTTCTAGATATCGGTTTATTTCAAAATTAGTTACTAACTATAGTATTATAATGAATTCTTTGACGAACTTGATTTAGTTGTGGATTACTGCGCCGTGAAAACCGCGAAGTTTCGCCTGTATTCACACAATTTATAGATTGTACATGGCAGATAATGCAACAGTTTCCGTTCGCATTTGAATTTAACGAACAATTTCTTTTAACTATACATGACCATGTTTATTCTTGCCAGGTTAGTTACTATTAGTAAGACTATTCCTGAGATCTTTAAAATTGATATGTGCTAATATTATTAAAATATCAGGAATATAGTCTATCTTCTTTAAATTCTATCAATTTTTCTATAGTTTGGAAATTTCTTAGGAAACTGCCAACAGGACAGAAGGAAGGAGTCGTACGTAATATAGCTGACGTATTAATTTATGTTTCAAAATTGGGTTTCATCTATCTCTGTTTAGTGAAATACTAAATCTTTTACCAATTATACGGATAGACTTTCTGAAAAGACCTATTCATTGTGGGGTTATATGTGCAAACAGTTGGCAACATATTTGAACCCTTACTACGACCCAAACTTTAATGCAGATAAAAGAGGAATAATTATTCCATTGATAAATCCTCAGTGTATAAGGTAATCATTAAAGTCAGTTCATAATGTTATTACTATATCAATACACAACTCAAATAGCAGCATTTGAAATTGATGTAGGCATTAATTGTAGTATCCTTTCATATAGATTCTGGTCGGGTATGTATAATAGACATGCTTTCGCTCATTCTAAGTCTGAAACAATAGAGGATCGAGCTACCAGAATTTATGCTGATAATAAGAAATTGGAGAAAGAAATCTCAGCTATATCCGAAGTAAATTATATTGTTACTATATAATTGATGCATTTTAGCTTTCTATAACTATAAAGTTTACCCATAAGCGCTTTCAGTACAGTATATGTGATGTGTTCAATTTGATGCACAGGAAATTGCACTTTTAGAAAATAAAAGCGCTGAGGGTCAAGTAAATGGATCAATTTGCGAAAATCCAGAGGATGAAGATGAAAATTCTAATTTACAACTAAATCATGATCTGAAGACGATGGATAGCTCTACTACCGAAATAGATGTACAGCAAGCTACAGAAATAGTAGACAGCAATACTCTTTCAGAATTTGAGCAATTAGCTGTCCAGGATTCTATTAGTGACGGAAACGAAGTAAAAAACACAGAGATGACTAAAGATGTAAATTATACTATTTCCGATGAGGCTTAGTGAATACAGTTTAAATAATAATTATGCGGCAGGTGGCTGACAGCTAGGAATAGCAAGTTCGACCTAATTATACATTAATATGTTTAGTTTAAAATTGTGTATTAAATGCAACTATCACACTGATGTTTATTCAAAAGTATACCTTGAGTATTTTGTATAAATAGGTAGAGAGCTAGGGTTACGAACAGAATATGTCACTTGATTGTTTACGCATCCTTTGGATGTTTTTAAATGACGTTTTGTAGGAATTATACTGTTTCAGAATGCTACTGTTAACTCAATGATAGTCAATTTCTGCATATGTACAATATTCGTTTCTTGGACACTACTTTTATAACTCTCTACGTACTGTTAAGTTTTATCTTGTAACTCGTAAAGTTATATCTTTTATCGATAACAAATACTCCGTAGTCGAAAATATTAAGAAAAGCATCAACTAAGATGCTATCTTATCATATGAGCTAGTTCATTTTCAGTTGAAAGTTTTATTTTCTGAACCGTCAATCGAAATCCTTGTTGGATGATTGATAGGCCACTTTACTAACATCAAGGGATATTTCTACAAAAATTTAGCTTTTCAATTCAGTTATATATTATTGATTGATATAGTTAAACATCATAGAGTAGTCATAAATAATTAATACAACGCTACATGGGAAATGAATTTGTTAATGATACTATGGACATTGTTAAACGATTACACACTAGCACCTCAAAATGTAATTTCAGTAAAGTTATCAGAATAACTATTGCAGTATCCTATTTGGCGTCTGTTATAATATTTGAACATATAAAACTTATATAAGCGATCAATTCGTATTGTGTAAAAATATAAAGGAAAATATCCTAGTTGATATTCCAAATTTATGCTTGTGCCAACGCGATAATACTAAAATTTACTTCTGTTGGATCACGCTGCATAAGAGATTGACACACTTTAGCGGCATCCTAAATAGTAAGATATTAAGAGCAAGCATATTCGTGAACAGATATGTTTGCCGTAAGAAGAATGGTATTAATTAGTGATACGTAGATAGGCTATTGCTGACGCTTGTAATATTAAAGCGTAAATAGCGATGAACATTACCTTTAGAAATGATTCGGGGCTTGAGGAGCCATGATTGATAGGGAACGGTTTGCGTCCATCTACATGAATTAAATCTTAAATTGTAAGAATTTATCGTACTATCAATGGCTTTCTTGCAGTATAGGTGGTGTACAACGTACCTAACTCATATAAATGGCCACCATTTTGGACGAGAGCAACGTAATGCAAGTTAACCTCCTCGTTAACGCTTGGAGCCTAACACAACGAATAATTTTATTCATTCACCGACGACATAGCAAATTGCAAATGTCACAGTTTAGTAACTTGAGGATACAATTATAACCGGACGTACGTTCATACATATACTACACATCAGCTAAATATTTGTACTGACGCTATTTACTGTAAATTAATAAAAGACTGTAATGTACTGTAGATCGCAATCATAACTGCTGGAAAATGATAAATTGTTATTTTCTATATATTGCCCATTACATCGGTGTACCATGAAGATTTAAGTATTGCTTTTAGCCTGTAAGATATTCAAGTAATAATAATAATTATTGACAGTTACCTGAGTTTGCCCTTCATGAGCGCATGCTTCGTGAGCAGAAGTAATTTCCTGATAGAGATTAATAAGAAATATCATTGATTTCGTGCAATCATTATACTGTAGTCGTATTCTCTATTGTGAGGTTACAGTAGAATTGGTAGATGGTGAAATTTTAAAGATATCCTAGGTATACTTACATTATCATTTTCAAGATAGGCTGCTCTTTCTACCGCATTCATGTTAGCTGTAGCTTGTAAAAATTCCTTTAGGTAGCCATTATCGAGCTGAACATTTGCACTGTTGTTGCCGAATGCATGTATAAGTGCGATTGTACCACAAGCGTTGCCAATCGTTTGCTTCATAAAATAGACATCGTCGCCAACAAACTACAGTACATCAGGCCAATACAATATACACTTACAATTTGTTACCAGATTAATTAAATTTATGGTTATGGTTATAATTTGCTGTATCTGTAGGCACACATAAACAAATACTTAACTACTGCAAAATTAGATGTGCTCGTATATTATAGCAGTACAATAAACTTTGTTCCTTTGCAGGATAACGAGTAGTTAGTTAGATAGACACTACAGTCCATGTAGACCTAATATTAACTCACTTATCGATTGATACTATTTCTTAGTTTTTACAGTTACGAATGTTCGTATCTAGCTGACCTGGCCTTGAGTACCAAGTCGATTGACTTCATCAGTTATGTAATTTTCGTACTAGATAAATTAATAAAACACGTAAACGCATTAGCAACTATAATTCCAACGACTATCATAGTGTTAAGGGAAATAGAAAGGTAAAAGAAAGCTGATATCAATCACCTTCGATGTTATAGGAAATAGAACTAATAAGGCTACGACAGGTTGAGGTAAGAAAGCTAGTAATTCATCGTCTAATCCGAAAACATCGACAAACTGCCATGCTTTGGGGACCCCTAAAGCATAAGCAAACTATTCCCTCGATATGAGGTTGATCACATCAAAATTAATAAACAAGCAGGCATTGCATCAATGACGTCTATCAACTTGTAGTCTATCTATACGTTCTAATTCTTGGATTTCTTATTGGACGCTATGAGTGATACCTTGTTTATAGCCTAGCATAATAAATAGAATTATTTTCAAATTAGGATCATCTACACGTCGCACTGAATTCCATTGTACAGTATATATATATAGAGAGCTTCTCACGTATGATTTGATCGATTTTCTATGCAGTTATGATAAGTAGGCTTCAATTTATAGCAATCTACGACGATTATGCAATACCTCTGGGTTGGATTCAAGCGGCAACCAACGTGATGTTTGACCGGACATGTTTTCTTCTGCTTGCTATTGGAAAGTTAATAAATGACTGAATGAACTAGTTATACTTCAGGACTGAGCAATGAGTAGAGCGCAAGTCTATTTCTACTAAATTTGCCTTGCGACTTTAGTACACGAACTGGTTTGATACCGTAGTCTGTGCACCCTGCTACGGTACTGAATAATGCTGTACGTTGCCATTGCTACCGTATTACGATAGGCCACAGCAAGAGTACTGGATGATCGTCTGTCCGCCAATTCTATAGCAGTATTTTATTGATTGGTTTTATTTTTGGATGGACTCGAATTTTAGCGGCCATCTTTATAGCCCATAGGCTGAGATCTTTTCCTGAAGAACTATTTACCGTTCTCCTGGTATATCAACGATCCAAGCTAGCGCCGACATACTTGATATTCATTATACAAGGCCGATATACAAGTATCCTACTGGATGCAGGATAGTCAGTGGATACTAAGATATGATCGCCAAGCAATTTTCAAGAGGAAATGACAGACTTCCTTCTATGCAAGCAATAATTTTATAACGGTAAATTACAGACCTTTTAATTAATTTTATGATACTTTTGAATTTACACTGAAATGATTGTATTTTATAGATAGAGGAACAAATGGAGACAGTACTTGCACGTGCAATGCATCATTTTCCATAGCCTTTTATCACGCGCCTAGTCAGGAGTAAAAAGTTGATCTCGAGCCTCTGCTATTGTATAAAATAGTGTAAACTTATGGTATCCGAAAGAATCGGTTAAATTGAAGAGGAATTTTACATACAGTAAATAGCGGTGAATGACTAAATTGAATCCATGCAGACTTCCTAGGAATACATGAAATATTGGCTATTTATGACGTACGTAAATTGGCTATTTTTGACGTACGTGAGGCATATTCGAAATTTAAAAATTATTCACTTATTACTACAATAAATGGGTCTGATTGCCAGTTCTGGCAGCATTAATCAAGAGTAAAAAGTTGATCTCGAGCTACTACTACTATATAAAATAGTGTAAATTTATAGTATCCGAAAGAATTGGCTAAATTGAAGTGGAATTTTACGTAAATAACGGAGAATGACTAAATTGAATCCATGTAGACTTCCTAGGAATACTGTACATGAAATATTGGCTATTTATGACGTACGTAAATTGGCTATTTTTGATGTACTTAAGGCATATTCGAAATTTAAAAATTATTCACTTATTACTACAATAAATGAGTTTGATTGACAGTTCTGGCAGCATTAATCAAGAGTAAAAAGTTGATCTGAGCTACTACTACTATATAAAGTAGTGTAAATTTATAGTATCCGAAAGAATCGACTAAATTGAAGTGGAATTTTACGTAAATAACGGAGAATGACTAAATTGAATCCATGTAGACTTCCTAGGAATACTGTACATGAAATATTGGCTATTTATGACGTACGTACATTAGCTATTTTTGACGTACTTAAGGCATATTCGAAATTTAAAAATTATTCACTTATTACTACAATAAATGAGTTTGATTGCCAGTTCTGGCAGCATTAATCAAGAGTAAAAAGTTGATCTCGAGCTACTACTACTATATAAAATAGTGTAAATTTATAGTATCCGAAAGAATCGGCTAAACTTGAAGTGGAATTTTACGTAAATAACGGAGAATGACTAAATTGAATCCATATAGACTTCCTAGGAATACTGTACATGAAATATTGGCTATTTATGACGTACGTACATTAGCTATTTTTGACGTACTTAAGGCATATTCGAAATTTAAAAATTATTCACTTATTACTACAATAAATGAGTCTGATTGCCAGTTCCGGCAGGGTTAATCATTAAGCTTATTCATGGATATACAACTGCTAAGTAGACGTTTTCCAAATATCATTTATACTATGGTATAATCGTATAAACCGAAGGGGCCTAATGAATCAAGCGTGTTCAATATATATAAATAAATATAATCCACATCAAGAAATGTAAACGTATTGGCTGAAGCACAGTACAATACAGTATACAGTACAGTACTGTACGCGTATAGGCAGTAATACAATAATATCATTAATTTATTTATGTATGAATTTGTTCCACTTGGTTCTAATACAATACAGTACTGTATATCTGTCAGGAGATATCTATCCATTACGATGCAGGGACTGCTGAATGGAAGCGATTTCTTCTGGATACTAGTATCTAGAATCGAGATGGTAGAAGGGCAGTTTTTTTCTTCCCCAAGCTCATGGGTTGATGTCTGTCTCTCTTATTAAGGAGTCATTAGGAAGAAACTGTTGACACTTATGATCACGGTAAAGTTAAAGTTTAAGAGTTGTTTCCAAGGCATCGCAAACCTCGAATCAACCTATAGATGCTTTGGTTGTTTCCCATACTATGTACTATAGAACCGAGGCGAATGAATCGAATTCAGTAAGTCTGTCCCATCCGATGTCTCTGACTGCTATTACTGTACTGTACAGTGTACAGTCTATGTACAGTACATTGTACAGTACTGTAGTGGAGGGTAACACTACAGTATTTGAAAATTCCTACTGGGTGAGTATGGGATTACTGCCATTTCCAAATTGGGGGATCTCGAGGTATTTAGCATCGTGTTTAGTGCGGTAGTTTCAGCCAAGTAGCAGTAAGAACTTTTTACTTATAATAACTGGCGGGAATATAATGGGATTCGTAAGGACCATGCACTAACTGTAAAACAGTACTACAGTAATTGTACTGTAGTTGTTCAGTAGCATGGCCTACAGTACAGTACAGTACAGTACTTCAACACTGGTGTTAGTCCGGTCACGCTACACTACAGTATACTGTAGAGTACTGTACTGTACACTGTGTCCAATTGACTGTTGAAAAATGGTCCACTTGTACGACTGCGCATGTTCTACCTCACATGACTGTACTGTACTGTGCGTACAGTCATGTGTGGTACTGTGCTCGACGTGCACACAAACCAGTAAGACCTGCGCTACCCTTCAACGCATGAATAAAAACAAAGATGGCTGCATGCAGACTGCAGGTAATCCGATGGAGAAATTTCCATTCAATGCTAGGTGTATCTTATCGATATTTAAATAATAGAGGTACAAGCCATCATCCGAGCTTTTGTAGATATCTTCATTTTAGCTCGATCAAGTATGATAACAAAGAAATGAATGAGAAAGGAGAGAATAAAGCAACAGCTCCAAGCCTGAATACCACGGCTGGTCGTTTCGGATCCAAAATTCGACCTACCCCATTACAGTTACCTTTTGAAGAATTTATCACATTTCGTAAGAAATTAAAAGTCAGAAGTAGGATTGCCGGAGTTCCTTTTGGCCTGTTAGGTTTAACAGCTTCATCAATGGTATCAGCTTACATGCTTCCAAACATGTTTGATACACCACCGGATGAGATTCAACCGATACTGTAAGTGCTAGCAAATGCTACGCTTGCAAATTATATTACTGTACAGCAGTCGATGAAACTCATTTCTTGACTCTTACAATCGTCGTCACACAGATAGATTCCGTATACAGTACATTGAAATTAGTCCACTCTATTATCAATCAATTGGATCTTAATAACGGCACACTTCCATTATAAAATACTGCAATGATAGCCTATAAATACTATCGATTAAATAGGTAGCTTACAGTATACTACTATACCAAGCCACTCATTGAATCCATGGTATACATTCAACATGATGCAAAACTACTTATAAAGGTTTCTACAGTTCTAGAAATCAATGCTATGCGCAACTGATCAGTTATCTCATACAATGATTCCATGTCATTCGATATCGCGATAACTCTAGCTTAACCTCGTTTATCATTGGAAGTTACCTTCAATTCTTGGCTTGCTACTTTGAACTAGACGCGTATTAGCATTCTGTACATTGCAATTCACTGACTGCATACTATAATACTAGAGAATCAATCAATCTTCAAAATCAACGGTAGGATCTATACAGCTGGCATCGAACATCGTTGCCAACATGCAGCTGCATACATCGTGTGAGAATCAAACTTGCAAGATTTCAATAGATCTACTCTTGTCTACTTCAGTCAATTAAAATAATAGTTTTATGATATCATCAATCTTTTTACTTGAAGGGCTTCTCTGTACTTGCAATAATTCAAGCTATTTATTCATACGAGCACAGTCAACCACAACTATATTAATCATCCATTGTACATTTATACTATAGAGGAATGGATCCAATCATATTTTGCGCTTCAGCTGGTGTTTTAGCTAGCTTGTGCACTTTTGTTGGAGGGTCTTCGCTGTATCGCTTTTTCTGGAAGATTTCTAATAGAGAATTAGCTAAGAATATAGATGAGGTAAGATTACATTACAGATTACTACCTAATTTTATATAGGTACCGCTACTGCATACGGTATCTATTCTTGAAAATATATATTTGCAATCTTGTCCGACTGCTTGGGATACCATTATGTTAACAATACAGCTATTTGCAGAAATAATACTGAAAGATTGTAATAACATCAGCATTGATATAGTCAACTATACCTTAAATGTTGTTTCTTCACTAATGTCAAATAGCGTGAGAAAGATTTCTTGCAAAGAATAGAAGCCAATCGTGTTTCAAGGTCGTATGGTACGAGCAAATATGAAGATGATTATTATGGTGATACTATCGTTACGTTAAGTGATTATCGACAATGGTTGAGAAAACAACAACAAAAAGCTCAAGATGTTACTAGTTCAGATAAATCGTAATTAAACTTTCTAGGATGTGTTTTCAATAATTACTGTTCTTGCAATATTAATATTTTTGAATTATCATATAAGACCGACTCGAATATTATCCATATAAGCTAAGAATGGAATTGCTAAGAAATTGCATCATTAGCCATAATCATTGCTAATATCTCCACAACTGTAAATCTACTATTTAGTTTATCCTACTTTGATTATTTGCATTTGTGATTTTGCTAAACTTATTTCATTCCTTAGCAAAGATGTATAATGTCCGTTTTAGTGCAGCTTACTCAATATATAAGCATGAATTGGTTAACACTCTTTTAGGTACTGTATTTATGTTTCAGTATCCGTGATAATACATTCTTTCTAGATGCAGGAATCAAATGTCAATAAGTCGTTTAAGCTAATCATATTATATTGTAATGTAAAACAAAAGTGGTAGACTACTATATTACTCTAACTAAATCCAATTATGTTTAAGTTGTGCTCGCATTGTTTATGTTACTATTGATAGATTTCAGGCATGATACATTGTTTGTCAATTGGTCTGACCTCACCAACTGAATGAGAATAAATATGGCGCTAGATAATATTTAGAGTCTAGAAAATGCTTGATTCTCGATAGTAGAATTCTCGTTATGTTCAGTCGCAAAATATTACTGATTTACAATGCAAGTAGTAAACAAGGTGTAGCTCTTATTTCAATATCTTGTGCGTATAATTGTAAACGTCCTCGAGGATATTTCTTTGTGATTAGTAGTTAGTGTTATTTAAAATGTTTACGATTGACAGCATATAAGTAGTTGTTACAGTACACCTTTCAGCTTACAATTGTTACGATCATAAGCTGAGTGGTGCCCTATAACTTGACACGAAAATATCAAAGTTAAGGCGTCCAATCAAGAAAAAGTCTTAAATAAATAAATTAATGTATTATCACTGCATGGTTACGATTTAATGTACGAACAGACTTAACAGGGATATGTAGAAATAATGCTCTATATATAATACTGCAATCTGAATTCTGTTCTTTAATAGACTATAAACAATAACTTTTACTATTTTATAAAGACTTTAGTTTTCACTCTGACAGTAGGTGGAGACTATCTTCGCTAGTCCTCGCAGTAACTTTCAATCCTCAAAGATTGTTTATAGTATCGCGAAATTTGTAAATTTTAGCCAAATGAATATGAATCAATAAAATATACATAGAGGATAAAAAGTCACAAAATCGTGCCTTATTCTTACAACAATATGCAACAAATCATTTCGATGTCAATACCAAAAAATTAAATACAGAACAGAGCAAACCAAATTCTAGTATCCGGTTAGTATAAATCTCAAATTGTTTCCTTGTATGAGTTCAGCTAATTTACCGATAGCATTTAGTTTTTTTCACCTGGTTACAATTGTATATTAAAATTGCCAATTAATTGACGTGATTTAATTTCAACGTCAGCTTTGGATCAATGTTGCTATCGTTTACATTCAGTTCTAGGTTTTGACCTCGAGGCAATGACTAGCTTCGATCAGAATATTTCTTTGGTATCACAGCCGAATCCTTTGTTTGAAATTATTTTTCAGAATGGTGTATCGGTGTTGACAACATCTTTGCTTTTCGTATGGTCTAAGTTACATAAATTTACTAAGCTGATTTGATATTTATTGCAGTATACTTGTATTGAATAGATTTATTTATTTACGCCGGTGAACACTCTTGCCAAAACAGCAGAATACGACATACCTACAAATTTGTTGATAAGACTTAGCAATTACTTTGTATTTACAACACAGGTAATCTTAGCTATCATTATTATTTTCCATAAACCTTCTATAATTGTACGACCATATATATCATCGTACCTTGAAATTTAGCAGATAAAGTGTTTAACTTAAGCTTTTAATTGTATTATTAATCGCTTCAGGTAAGCTAACGACTTTCTTTTCGCTTATTAAACAATTTGTATAACATGAAAATGTCATACTACTTCAGAATTATTGTGTACTTCAGCTTTTTAAGATTAAGATTTTGTCTAGATTTAGTATTTAGATTTTGATTAATAATCCTAGTCGTTTCACTGTTTCAGTAAATCTTTTAAATGCATTACAAAGTTTACTTTAGAATAAATATAGTGCAGTAGCTATGTGCGCCCAAGCACTGTAATGTATATTCTATCGCTTTATTCCATCGTAAGATGATTGATCATTTAAAAAATTTTCTAGTGAAATAGAGCTTTTACGATACTGAGTTCAGGACATTAGGCATACTCTTTCATAGTTTAATAGAATATTAAATTCTTTGATTATTTTCAGACCGCTGTTACTAGTGTAAGTCGATCGAATTTCTAATTAAATATAAAGTATCATGTAGTGAAGTATCATTCTTGATATATTTCTCGTACTTATGCAACAATTTTCGTACCGTTTGAAAGCTACATAAGGGCGATAATCTGATTTCAGACTATTCTGTTATACCTTAATATGATCTTTAAATGTCAATATCCATTCCGATAATTTAATGGCTATTAATATTGATAATCACTTATAAGACACCTTCAATGTTGCAAGCAGGCTGATATTTAATGGTTGCAATTTAAAATGCTAATCGTTTAATTAAATATCTATCTGGTACTTCCGTTTATAATGCTAACAGATATCTAGACATCACGTGTGTAAAATTAAAAGTTGTCTTCGTTATAATATTCTATCAATTTATGCCTGGAAATTTCATCTTAAGCCATGGCAAATCAATTTTGATCTGTTATGGACTGATAACTGTATAGTATGCAATACATTACAAAATACTTGGCAATTACTGAAATTCCACTGACTAGTCGTTACTCACAATGGTCTGGATTGTGTCTAGGCTTGACAACTAATCATCTGAAATAATCAGTATTTTTCTTTCACGAAAATTCATAGCATGAATAGTATTATATCCGCCTTTTATCTGTTCTTGACGAGTACTTTCAATATACCCAAGATTTTACCATCAGTTTCTATTCGAATAGACCTTAAGAATGTTATGTACGGTAGCTATTTTAGTAGTATAGATTTAGCGGAAAAACTGTACCGTCCAAATATCATTTGTGTACTTGTACTAGAAATCGATCTTCGGTATACCGTATTTCCATATACTGAAGTTTTATTATTGTAGTTTTCGAAACAGTCAAATATACTTTCTTTAGGGATGAAGTAGGCCTTATAGATTGAATTATCTTAAATATTGCTTAATCACTTCAAATTTATCTTGGTAGCGAGAAGATCCAGATATACTTCTATCATAAGCAAAAAATTTACTGCTTGTTCGCTATCAATATCCATTACTTACATTCGTACTTTTAGTACCGATATGTTAGCATGTGTAAGCATACAGTCTGCTAATTTTTCGCCTTATTCTATTTGCAATAAAACATGATCAAAAAATTAACTAGAAGTAAATTCCAGGACATTTACTAAATGCGATATTTAGTGTATCTTAAAAATTAATACTTATGACTTCAAAGTAATTTTTATCTATGCGTTGAATACTTGAAATTTAGGTATTTCACTTATTATAACAGAACAAGGATAATTCAGTATCAATTATTGTCTTGGGAATACTCAGCAACAGCTTTATTTTGACGAATTTACTGTAATTTTGTTTATTTCCATTCATTCCTCGTAAAGAAATTGGTATCGATCTTTTGGTATTAGCCGTTTCGGTTTTCAATTAAGTGAAAACATTGGATAAATTGAGTATACATATTCGTTATTTATTCATCATGTGGCATGATTACAAAAATAATTCTTTCCAAAATAATCAGACTGTTTCTAAATTTTCGTCTCAACTGCCATTTATTATCATTTCATGCACTGCAGTTACTCTTTCACTTATTAGTAACGGAATTTTAATTAGCATTGCTATCGCCTATCGCAAATATTTATCTCCGACTGAAATAATAATTGCCAACCTATCCGTTTCCGACGTCATCTTTTTGATATCCACGTAAGTTTATCAAGTCAATATTTGTTACATATCCGAATAGACGAATAATTCATTTATATAAGTGGATAGTTTGAAAAAATATAGTACACGAAATAAGATTATATATTACGAACTTATGTTTTAATAGAGATAATTATTGCTAAATTATTTGGTGAAATATTTACTGTTATACGTTTATTGGACAGGCACTATATTGATGTTGTTTCTTTTCTTGTAGTAATACGCGTATACTAATAATTTATTATTGATAAATTGAAAGATGCAAAAACTGTAGTCAAAAATATCATGACAGCCTTTCAACCGACAATTACTTCAGCTAAGTCTCAATCATAACTGCTTAGACGATAGCAGTATAAAGCCATTAGCAAAGCCCATTTCAGAATGAATTTGATGGAGTATCATAGTATTTGAAAATTTCAATTAATGTACAGTATATGCCTGGAGTATTTTACTGGTGTATTGTGCGAATAGCTGTATTTCAGTAAAGATGAAAAGAGATTTAAAATCTTTATTTAATCGTTTCTAAGACTTCAGTTCTATAGTCTAGACAGCCTGAGGTATCGTTACGACTTCAAAATAATCACAGTTTGAGCTTAATCTAGGAAATATGGAATAGAAACTAATTTTTGAATAGTTTAATGTATAAATTTAATATGTGTAACTATTAAAATCGAACGATAGTATTATAGTCACAATTATCATGCCAAAGATTTATAATTGAATGCTTGACTTCATATAAACATGTCAGTTAATATACTTTAGCCGTCAATTATATTATTTAGCTAAATAAATGCAGTGAAACATTACGACGACTTTAAAGCTAGGAAAATAAGATCGAAAGCGTTTCATAGTCTGCAATATGCTATAGAAAATACAAAGATATATGAAGGAAATTATGCAGATGCTGAAATTAATAGACTACAATATCAAACCCAAATTTTTGAATGAGATGATTTAAATCATTAATAGGAGTTGTTCCCAGCTTTAACTATTAAAATATTATTCCAAAAACTTCATGCAACAGATATAGTTAAAGTAGTGAACTTGAGAGATTTGTTAAAGGTAATAAACAGAAGTTTAAAATTAGACTGGGAATTTTCAATATCTAGCATATACTCGTATATTACTTAAGTCTGCCTTTAGAATTTATTTGAGTGTCATAATAACTGCATGAATCATATACACAACCTGATTTTGTTAATAAAGTAATCTTTGTAAAGTCCTCTTAATCTTTGATCTCTAATTTTCTCGTAGGGTAATCAATGCGCTACTAGTGATTTTACCAATTCCTAAACCCATTTTTCCAAACAATTCATTGCTTTGTCGGTTAATTTTTGCGCCTACAATTGTTTGTACGTTTGTTAGTTTTACAACTTTGATCATATTAACTACGACACGATATTATAAGATAACCTACCCGCAAAAAAATCTTCATTGGTTTTCAACAGCGACCGTTAAAATAGCAATTTCATGCCTATGGTTAGTTGCTACTATTGCGGTAATACCACCAGTGGTTGGTTTTTGGGGAAAATTAGATTATTTTCCAAAGACTGGTGTATGCTGGCCAACATTTAATCCCTACCAAACGCCCTCATCCTTAAGTTATATCATCTTATTCGGTGGATTTGGCTATCTGATAACGACCATCATTATCACCTATTGTTATACCAAGATTTGTATAACCGCATTTAAAAGTGCAAGTAGAGCACACCGACGATGTTATAACACAATTAGTTTATTAATTACTAAAAAACGACGGCGTATTCCTACTAGTGTTATATTACGTCAAAAGGAAAGGAAACTATCTATTACCCTATTTATGATTGTCATAACTTATTTTATCTCTTATTCCCCATATGTTATAGTACAGACGTTTTATTTATTTCGTCGATGTCCATTACCAATTCAAACTATTTTGACATTGTGCATGATTTCATTTATAAATGGTATTACTAATCCTATTATATTTATTAGTCGCAGTCAAAAATTTCAGTCCTTCTTATGTCGGCGAACTGGTCGTCGAAATACTATTATACCGTCAATAAGTCATATGAAGTTGCAGTTAATTAGAAGTCGCACTATGACCTGGTAGTTGAATATAATAATTTTATACGGTAAGATAGCAAGATTAAAAGTAATAAAATTCAATTAAATTAGGTAAACAGAATTTTTAATTAATTCTATGCTGTAGTATAGATACGTAGCATAATTTATTAAATCTTACAAATGCTTAAGAATAACGTATCGGTAAATCTTTAGCATTCTTCTTGCAGCATTTTAAAAATAAATTTTCCCACCTATTCGGCTGTATTCTTAATATGCATATTATTACGCAAGCTAGCAAGTTAATTTGCTACATTTAGTTCGAAAGGCACTTCAATTTCAATATTCCTTGTAGTTATAATATTTTCCATATGAGATATCAGGTCTGTTTAATTCAGAATAAGTTTACTTTTTGAATTTGACTGATAATTACTATTATTGGTAATTGCTTGAAAATTCACGTACCATAAAGTACGGAGCAATAGCCTCTACCCGAGCAAGCTTCCCTCCCCCTCTAGAAAAATCAGCATCGTGAAATGCTATGGTAACAACTTAAGGTTCAGTATTAATCATTAATCCAATAAATTTAGCACTTTATGGCATTTTACACTTAGCAATATTTACCGTTACAGTATTTTACACTACGCAATATTGGATCACCTTACAACGCTAAAGTCATTAGATGAATAATATAGATTTGAAGATAGACATGAAGACGATCACCTTTCTACCTATGTAGCTGATAGCTTAATTAAATTATTGCCAGGGCGGTAAATAAATACCCAAATTGGAAAGTATGGAGTATCCACTGCCCCTAAAAATTTTTTCTTCGAAGTCCATAAAAGGAAAAAGTGCTTGATCGGTACTTTATGGTATAACTATTGATGTGAATCAATGAAAAGTTTGGAAAATGAATTCGAAATTCAAATTCATTTAGAACCGCTAGATTTAATCTGTGGTCAATATTTATGCCTCAGAATCAGTTAATACACTGCAGAAGCATGTTTAAAGCCTGAATTTAGCTTTAGATTTTTTTAAATAATTATTACTAATGTTTAATTTAAAATTCATCAATAAAAATCAACTGCATGGCAATGAAATTTAAACAAAGTATTCACGATTTAGTATGTTTTGTATACGATCATATTACTACTCATTTTCGCCTTGACATTTAAATTCCAATACTAGGTTTTACCGGAAAGAGAGAAATCAGCTTCTCTAAAATAGTTAGAACTGTAATTATTTCGCGCTCCTTTTGATTATATCAGCTTTTATTTGACAAGTAAATACAGTAGAAGAAGTTAAAAGAAGATTTTCATATTGTTTCTACAGTAGATGAGAAATATTCCTAAACTTATAAGTATCACTCAATAGCTATTTATTTGAACTAGTATGTAGGCTAAACCTTAAGGCTATTTATTGATCGTTCCTACGTGCGTTTATGTTCAGAAATATAATCTTTTTCATAGCTTATAGCGTTAATTGATCCCCTTATAACTACTTTAAAAGTTTTATTTAATGTGTATAGGCTTTCATTATCAACTTTTGATGGTGCTCATAAAATTTAAGGAATTATAAAAGCTTTATAAGATCTTTTTGATTTAGCCAGAAAATACTTAAATGCATAAAAGAAACAATCCCTTGCTTAAAGAAGTGGAATAGTGTACTGCGAAAAAGCTTAGCTAAAATATATGTTCTATGTGCAGCATTGTTAAGATTTGTTAGAATAGCCACACAGTTATACAATTGAGTTTACGTCAAAACAAAACTTTCTATCTATGCATCTACTTTCATGATATCGTTTGCTATTAATACGGATTGTCCGAAAACGTATAAAAGCGTTTAAAACTCTTTATTAGGAAATCAATTATATTTAGTGCGGCCTATTTTGGATTGCATAATTTGCCTAAAAGTTTTCATTCAAACTTGAATACTTAGAAATTTAGGAGTTATTATCGCTTTCATAACTTTGGTAAGATAGATACGAAGAAGAAAGGAGTCCAGGGTTGTAATGATTTATTGACGATTAAAATGAGAGAATAAAGAATGCAATAGGCATTATATCAGAAATTTTTTAATAGGATACAGATACTTTCACAATATACAAAACACATAACCAACACAGTAGAATCGTTCAGCTATAAACAAAATGGATAAGCATACTTTTTTTACAACAACTTAAAAAACGTAGAGATAGAAAAGAAAAATAGCTGAAATATTTTGACATTCTTCATTATATTTCTTCTCTAAGGCAGCGTTTGTAATAACTTCAGTGCTATATATATCCTTTTCATTCACTCTAATTTTTTAAATCTTTTATTTTCATATATCTTATAAGAAAATAACCTATCCGCTAAAAATAGAAAAACGTAAGAATATGCCTGTTGGCAGTTCCGAAATGCCCAATAGGTTAATGACCATGTGACTTAGTTTCATGGTATTATTTGCATGCTATACTTGGTTAATATTATTCCGATTTCTTATCACGTTACGCAATCTTTGATTTATGAGCATATTATTATTGAGGGCAAGCGAGATCAGTTTATATTTTAATGAGACTAGTGTATATTTATAATTTTATTATCTCTCTTTTAGCTCTCCAATATTTATATATATAATAACTTGATATTAAAAGCCTGAAAACTAGGTCAAATTTAGGCTATTGCTAGTAATTTATTTCCATTGAGGTTCTTTAATATCTCGCAAATATTCGAACTAGGTCTCGATCACTTACACAATAAATTGCCTAATTTTTAATATAAATAGTTGATAGAGGGTAGTAGTGCAACATGATGCAAGCTAAGATTTTACTATTTATTCTACAAAAGGACGTAAAAGTGGCACAAGGTTCCATTATGTAATTGTTATTTGAAATATCAGTTATTCTAATAAATGGCCGAGAAAACTCCAAACTTTATCTTATGGCTAGCAACTAATTATTTATTTCGAAACGCTATTCACGGAACAGCAATGCATTTGAGATATAGAAATTGCATAGTCTCCACTATTTGACGACAAATCGTTGCAATATTCTGAATACTACAAATAAGGCTAATACAGTTTTCATCATAATTATCTGGTTACTAATCTTATACTGAATTTAGCAAAACATTGCTTAATTATGTGCAGGCTACTCGTATATTTTAATTTACATTGTTTTCGTGATTAGCTGAAACCCATGAATAATTTCCTACTAACAGGATCAATTTGAATAGTTGGCATCCATTACATAATACAGATAGCTTATAAATAGAACACGGTAATTAATATGAAATTCTGCTTTCTATTGCAAATTTTTCCGTATAGAATAATCTGCTATTGAAATAGGAATACATGTAATTATTCATTATTACATAGGTAATAGTTGTATTATCATCGCTTTATAATACAACTTGGGCCTTTAATTCAGTTTCACTTGGGTAACAAACTTCACGAATACGTGTATTGCCATCAATTTCATTCTAAATCTTACCCTCGTTAAATTTAAATACTCTATCAAATTTTATTATATGTAAACTTAATTCAAAGTGATCTTAATTCTAATCTAGTGCAAGGAAAACTAGTTATGACTTTGATCTGAGGATATAAACTCTAATTCTGATACTGGAAAAAGTTTAAACTTAAATACTTTCAGTTCTATCTATCTATATCTATTTCAAGAAGAAATTTATTAAGTTGTCCTAAAAAAATTGTAACTCTTTATAGCTGAATGCGTGTCAATATGAATAAAAGTAGCTCAGTAATGGATTTATCTCGTACGAACAAGATAATTTTTTTAGTAATATGGGCTTTCTCCTTCTTGCTATCATTAATTGAAACTATTATCATTCTTATATTGCTATATCATCGATACAAAAATAAACTATCACCAACAGAAGTTTTTGCTTATCAATTTGGTATTTGCCGATTTTATATTTGTTGGAAATGGGTAAGTTACACTCCTTTAAGTTATTCATTTTAAAGTATTTCTGAACCACTTAGTGGTTTCAAATAAGGATGAAGTCTTAGCTAAAATTAATAACTTACTGCTACAAAACAGTTATGACTATTTTTAAATTAATAATTGACAATACTATTCAGGTTTCAGATTTTCGTTATGTAGTTTTAATTACTCAGAGGCTTCAAATAAGGATAAAGTCTTAGCAAAAGCTGATAAATTGTTCCTAAATAACAATTGCGATCATTCTTAATGTAATAAACGAGAGCACTATTCCAGTTTCAGATTTTCGTTAAGGATTTGAACAGGATTGTAGCTCTTAGACTGGTTTAAAACCTATCTGACATTTTAAAATAGTGAAGTAATAATGACAAGATTTTAATCATCGATAACTTAATACAACCTATGTGAATTGAAGAATTTTTAACTTTAGTGTAGCTACAGTAGTGCAGTTTACTTCAAAATAGAAAAGCAAATTTGATCAAAACCAAGTAAAATAATGCGAATTATTTTTATCTGGTGAAGAAGCTTATCTTCAATATCTTTAGCACAATATAATGCAATAATGCAAATTAAACATTCAGTCACAGGTTAGGGTTGTGATGAGTTCTTCAGAACTAATCATAGGATTTATGCGTTGCAGAGTGTCATTATTCAGTTACAATATTTAATTTAGCATCGAGATGCTTATGATGTGGAAAAGGTATCGTTGTGGTAGATCGCGATTGTTAAATGAGATTATTACTCAGAGAATGTGTAATATCTTGAATCGATATTGAATTTCTTGAAGTGCTACGTCGTGGAATTCTTAACCAAGAAATGACTTTGCAATCATTGCGGTATAATATATTTTTGTATGAAACTTGGCTTTAATACCCATTATACATGTGATATTATTTGGTATCTCTGACCTAACAATGCTTTCTTAATACCAGTAAGGTATAGATTTTATACGGCTTGAATCAATTTTAAAATACTTGCTTGATCGGAAATAAATTATAAGTGCTTCACTTTTCAGTTAAGCTTTACCGCAAATGAAAGGTTAACCTTAATTATATTTACTGGCTATCTAGCTTAGTGGATACGCAGTAAAAAGGTAGACAGATCGAGATTTAGAGCCGCTATCTAGAAAATTTAGTTCTACTTACCTATTGTTGGTAACTGTAACACCGATTGGTATATTTGATACAGCTATATGTATGTTACGGTACAAACTACCGTGAAGAAATAGCCATCTAAATTTGGTTAATATAATATAGTGATAATATGTTACAAATAGTTACTTAAAGTAGGAATTACTCTAATTATAAATGTGTTACAGTAAATTTAATGCTGTGTAGTAATGTGCACTGAAATGATTCTGTGAATGGACATGTTGTAATCCGACTGTGAAAAATTAGTTAGTAGAAGTTCTCACCTAAGTATTTTTATAAGATGACTCATGAATGTTAGCTGCTGTAGAAGGGTATATAAACCCGTCAAATAGCTGAATAAAATAGTTCTCAATTGTCTAATTGAATTTAACGTAGAATCAAAGGCGTCTAAATTCTTGTGAGGTAGTTAAGGGATACTGAATCCCGGAGACTATAGCAATTTAGAGATTTGTTTTACGTTATCTTTGTCACGAAGCTGGTTTGTGACAATGTATTAATAAACACTAGGAATGTACACGTTTTTGTATTTCATGCACTGATTCAAGAATAGATGGCCGACCAGAATGAGATTATAAATACCAAACTTTATTAAAGAGCTTTTCAATGAGTTGAGCATTACATATATAGCGTTTTGCGACTGTATGTATGTTATTAATATATGCCGCGGAAGTACAAGATTTTACACTAGATAGATTGATTTCAGAACAGACATCTGGCTAGAATCGAATTATAAATACTAAGCTATTTTAATTGAAGTATATTAATAAATATCACAAAAGAATAGATTTCACACTTTAGAAATTGATTGAAGAATAGATGTTCTGCCAGAATCAGGTTATAAATGCTAGATACTTTTAAAGAATATTACGATGAGTGAGGCATTACTTACCCACATACGCCAGTATATATCGTTTTGGTTTGCTAAATTAAAAAAGTATGATGTTATGCAAGCGTAATATTGACTTTAACTCTGAAAAAGGCATGATAATCCATGCGTTATTTAATTAAGGTTCGATCAAATTACAGTAGCTACAGGCCGCTAGATGGACACCCCTCTCTTTATGTTTATTTTGCATCCAGCTATTTTAATCTTAAGATAATCGAAATTTATCCTGTATTGACAAGACTATTATAATGAGTTGAAAAACACGTAAAGAAAAGATTTTTGTAAATAAATACAAAATTCGCGTACTAAACGGAGCAAAGTAATGTTTACTGCAAATTACATATGGTAATGTTTCGTTGGCTAATTTTATATTTCTCACGATATCAAGGGTAATTTCGCACTGTTAAAGTTAGTGCTATTAAAGTTGTAGCTCTTCGTAATTTTTAATTAATTTGTTTGCTAAGCCTTTAATAGAGAAAATTTGTTACGAAATCGTTACACAATCAGTGGCAGTAAATAGTTGCTTTCGGCAAAAAAGAGATATTTTGCATTGTCTGCATTTTGAGTACTTGCTTAAAATAACGCATCTTTAGTAATTGCTATTCTGTTCAGCTTCGAAACGCGATCGTTACATTAGGTGTGTCTAGAATGTACGAAAAAATAACAATTTCGCCTAATTCTATAGGAAGCTATAAAGTTATGATAGATTGTTAGTTTTAAATTGCTGAATAATATAGGAATTATAACACTAATTTTAATTACACTTTGATAAAATCAGAAGAAAAACAGTTTGGTCAATATTATTGTGCAATACTGGTTCCTACTCTTAAACTTCAGAAGATTGCTATTGCTATTCTTTATATCAATTCAGCAGAGCTTACATTGCTGAGCTACTCCGATTAGTCAGTATTCTGAGAGAGACACTCGGGTAAGAAAATTCTGACGGGTTGCAAACCTAAATCAGTACGTCGAAAACAATAAGTGTTAACGATTTCTATATTGGTAATATATAAAGTTAAAGGTAATATATAATGTACAAATTTCGTATAAGCTATTAATAGCTAAGCCATTTAAATCACGTTACTTTGGAAACCTCATCAAATATATCGAAGCTGTGTGACTATTATACTAGTTCTTCTTTATGATTTTGTAAACTAAAAGTATGAAAATTAATACTTTGATACAATTATTTATTATATTGAGTTGATTTAGAGACGTATAGGAATAAGATATACTTTCAAATAGCTTTAAAATTAAAGTCTATTACCTGTAGAATTGCAAGTTTTCGAAATTACTTGTTTTGCACGATATAATGTAATTATTACTGTAATTGTTAAATATTGCGTGCCATCTTTATTAAGGTAATTTAACACTAAAGACATGCCTCAACGAGCATTTTATATATTTATAGCATTGTAAATGGAATAGATCATACTTAATAATAACTAAATAGTAACTCATAAGCTCGCTAAACGTTCATTTTCGTTTAAGATAGTATTGCTTTCATGCTGCTATGAGTAATTGAAGCCATACCTCGGCCATTATTTACAAGCGATTCTGGATGGTGTCGTCTGTATTATGGTCCTATCCTTATATCTTCTTACAGCTGTGCAATCATTCTAGTTGCCTTAGCCATTATTCGCTATCTAAATATAGCCTGTTATCATCAATATTTCTATTATGTAACGCGTAAAAGTATGTTGATAGCGACGTTGGCTGCATGGATTATTGCCGCATTATGCACTGGTCCTACAATTATTGGTTTTTGGGGTAAATTGGATTATGACAGTCATTACGGGTTATGCTCATCTTCTTATGGTCAAAAAATGGATACCAATCATTTCACATATAATATAATTATTTTTACTACCTTCTCTTGTATTTTCCATCTTGTCACTAGTTATTGTTATTGTCAAATTTATCGATGCTTGCGATTAATTAAATTTAGAAAAAGTTATAATCCAGCTAATGATGTTCGCCATCAAACTTATACAATTGCCATTAATGATAGAGTTTCATCGTAACACATTCCTTGGGCACAACGAGAATACAGAATCACCTTGATATTATTTATTATATTTATGGGCTATATTATAACATATGGTCAAACCGCAATTGTTATTATTTTTCAAGTTGCTGGTATCGTTACGGCAAGTAGTCTTCGATCCTGCATCCTATTCACTGTGATGTGCTCTAATAGTGTTGCCAATCCGTTTATATTATTACTGAGTAGTCGAAATTATCGCAGTATTTTCATAGCAAAATTACATTCTCTTCTACGTTCATATATTTTGTTAACTCGTCGACGAATAGCAGTTAGAGGTATTACTCCAACATATACACAAATACAAAGAATGAAGCTGTTTACGACCTAAATTTCTGGTAGCAATTACCAGCTATTTCCTTTAAGATA
Organism: Trichoplax adhaerens; assembly: GCF_000150275.1. Classification (NCBI taxonomy): domain Eukaryota; kingdom Metazoa; phylum Placozoa; class Uniplacotomia; order Trichoplacea; family Trichoplacidae; genus Trichoplax; species Trichoplax adhaerens. The sequence continues at coordinate 160,489 of NW_002060947.1, forward strand.
AACAGCCATTTTAAAATAGCTGATTAAATACGTAACGAAAGCTTATCAGCACAAATACTCTAATTTGGGAATGGAATAACAGCAAAACAGCCCAATATTTCACTAACAATGTAACCTGATTGGTGATCATTATTAACCCAAACAAGGAAACATCAAAAATGAAATTCGAGATAAAATATTAATACTCAGAAAACGGTTAATACTTTCCTTCCTTCAATAACTTAACTATGCTACCGATAGAACGTCTAAGAAGTGCTAACGTTTTGCATATATAGAAATATTTACTACGTGTATCCATCAATAGTAATACCTAACTTGAGTTATATTAATACGAAAGTTTATCGATTCTATATCAGATATAATTATAGTTTACGAAATATCTCGCGAAAGCTCTTAGTAACAAATTGGTGTAGTAGTATTCAATTTACATACTGCTCTGAAAAGAACTGCACTTTGTATAACTCAATTAGCGTTCAAACTTTCTTATAGTAATTATCAGTAATTTCGTACCAGAGTTAATCTTCCCCAAATACATAATAGAATAATTCAATGATTTCGCAAATGTTTAATGACTTTGACTACGCGGTTGGTTCTCCTACAGTGTAATCTGCGAGCTATTTAGGCCACGTCACGTTTATAAATTTAATCTTTAAAGCCTAAATTCAATGACCTTTTATTACTTGAATAAAATACTACAAAACTAATTATAGCATTACAACATTGCTCAAAATTTTGAAAGAATAATTATTTACTGATTTGCCTGTTTGATATAGATAGAATTTCCGTACATAAATGCTTGATACTGACATCTTGTTCGAAAATTTTGCTATCACAAAACACTAATTTGGTGTTACTGTTCATGGCGGACAGCATGAATATCAAACTTACAATAGAATGTTTAATTTATGCTACTTGGCACTGAAGTTTGATATTTTCATCTGTTTGCATTCGGTAATTGGTAATATTCGTTATTTACCCTAAACGAATAATATGCTAGCGTTTTGTATAACAAAATGGATTAATTACCGTATTTATCAAATTGTCGTTTTAATATGCTCAGTTAAACTGAGTTGACTCTTTATTGAATGTTAACTTATAAGTAAGCGTCTTGATTTTATGGTAGAAGAGTAGCGTTAAAAATTAAACTAATTAAAATATAATTAACTAAAATTGTCTGTAATTTGATGATGTAGCAGTTATCGGTAGTGTATGCACAGTTTGAGTATAAGGTTTAGAATAAGCAATCGGAAGTTATATAGTTCTAGATTAGGCTTTATGTAAAGTGATGATCTTAAAATGTATCACTTTGTTATATTAATGGTCTTGCAGTAGTTTTTGGAGTCCTCTCTTCCGATCATAATCGATTCTTTAACATTTAATATTGATCCAGTTTTGTTCAAAATATTTGTAAAAATAAATATAATTGGCCAGTTAATTAATATATCTGTAATGAATTGCATTAGCTTCTGAATGACTTGATAAGATGAAACTGGTACCTCGTTATTTGAGAGTAAAAATTTCGGCTAATTATTGTAGTAACATGAAGTAAGGTAGCGTTAGGAAAAAATAATCTGACATTCTTAATAAGGTAATTCTAAGATGGCTAGTATGATGAACGGTATCACTGTACTATTTGTACTATGGATGCATAAGGCAGTAGCTAACAAAGGTATACAGTTACAATTTTGTGTAATTTACTAATGTGATTCCTAAATTGTAAGTAATTGCTGTTTTAGTAGAGGCTAAAGTCGATTATCCGGTTTATTGTGGCCACTTTCAACTGTTATTATGAAGGAAAGAAAAATGAATTTATATCCGTCAGGGTTGCCATAAATACATGATACTTTTAAAGTTAAGCACGGTGTTAACCAAATTGTGTCACGTTGGAGATTTAATCCGTTTAAATAACTTAAATTTTTAGTATTGATTGTAAACTTAAATGGTTATAGAACCCATTAACTGCAATAGGCTTATGAGCATACATTAATTATACACCAATACGGTTAGAATTTCCTCATAACTCGCCTTGTATCTACATAAATTACGCTCATCATTTATGCTGCCCATTGATAAACTGATTTTTATACATTATATGTATTATTTTGATACTTTATTATATATAAGTTAGGTGTTGGGCTCTAATTTATTGAAGGTCAATGCTATACTGTAGGTTATACATTAGGAAAAATTAGTGCCGGCTGCTTACTTATTAAAAAGAAGATTGTTTTATAAGCCGTAAAGAAAATGAAATGTTTAAGAATATTTAATTTTCAAACAACTTAGTATTTAATAATTGCAAATATCCAACACAAGAACAGTTTTAGTAATAAAATATCGATCAATTCGGTTTAGCTATTTTGCTGGAATCAATCTGAAGCAGATAGTTTTTTTAGTAAACCTTGTAGGTTAGACATACGTAGTGTAATTTATATTTTTAGTTCCATTTCGACATTCATGATGTTCTTCAATACTGACCTACTTCATGATTTATATCCTATACTTCTTCACATTGCAAGTACTTATAACACTCTTCTCCGACTATTTTGATATGCGTATTCATGGAGAGAATAGCTATTGCAAGGAAGTTGTGTGATTTATTTGCTACCATTTGCAATACTTTAATGAGTGTACAAGGTGTACAGTAATTTTTCTTCTTTTGAAAGAGTTTCAGATAGAAATATTGGAGCCAAATCAAAGATATTAAGAAACTCAAGACTAATCGAATATTTAGCTGTCTTATCGCTGAAGGCTAACTTTTATGGCTGTTATTTCAATACCAGCATAGCGTGACTTTTATCGAAATTAATTATCTTGTCTTCTGGGTTTATTGTAATAAATAGAGATCACACGACATCTGGCAGTTGAGTAATGTTTGAAAAACTTTCTGGCATCTGGCTAAAGTAATTAAAAAGCTTTTATTTTATGAATGCATCACCGTAAATTAAATTAATGAAAGTCAAATTGGTGGCTGATTAATTACTGATGTTCTTCCATAGTCTTATGTATTTGCTAATTTCTATCTCTATTCTATTTTTAATTTATTATGTTTTAATACCAAAGTACTCCTTGGTTTATTGTTATTTCGGCATACTAAAGGTTTTATTAATTAAGGAAGCTTTATTGAATAGCAATAAGCCGATTAATCATTGATATTTACTGGAATTTAAGCTAAATGTAAATTTTTTTATTTATATATTTATTATGATCAATTAAGACCTCAACTGACTACAGGTCTGCTTATCGTTATTATTGTATAAGGTATACTGGCATTAAATTAATAGATTTGTGTGGCTTCGATAATCATTAATTCCTGTTTATTATAGAAATTTTTTTCTAACTTTCTGATTTAAATTATATGACTATATATTTACTGCAAATCGTATAGTAAAGCTTAAACGCAGTTCACGTTTATATTAGTAGCAATCTATTACATGAGTTAGTTAGCATCAATTATCTTCAATATGATATTATGTAGCACTTAATTACTATGATGACGGTGCTGTATTTGGATTTTACCAAATATTTTAATGCCGTTAGTAGTTTCTAATTAGCGTTTCAATCAAATTATTTAATTTTACATAAGTAGTCTATTTATTCTGATAGTTTTTGATTGGTATATTGATATATGCGGATTCAATACCTGATGGCTAAACGATATTTTCGGCAATGATGGTAAAATGGCATGAAAACTTACGCCATGAATATTACTGATAATGCAACAAGAAGTAATTTTAATGTTGAAGACATTCCCCGAAAGGTGCAAGATATATTATCCCTCGTTTGGATTATTTCTCTGATTATATCCAGTTTAGGTACGGTTATATCCTTATAGACTATATGGAAATGAAATAAAACCAAAATTTCACCAATTGAAATTGTCATAGCGAATCTTTTAGTGGGCGACTTTTGTTTTGTCGTATCTTGGTAAGTTGGTTTGTAACAATAGAAAATCAAATTGGAACGATAGCTGAAATTTTACAGCCTAATTTTGCCAAACATGATTTAATCTGATTTTATTGCTTCTTGACTGAAATATGTATTTAATTACCGATCTTTAGTTTCACATAATGCATAATCTCTTTCTATCTGAGTGCAGACTATTTTATTTACTGTAATTGCTTTATCATATTCAGTAATCCATATGCTGTAAATATCGTAATACGCTGTGAGGACTTTTAAGATAGTTGGATGCCGTAGCTACTGCATCATAAGCTATTAATACTAGAAAGCAGTTCAGGCAATATAAATGAGGTGATATATCCTGAAAATGTAAGCAGGATAAGAAAGAGAATAGTTATGTTGATGGAATACTTCATACATTTAAGGTATAAAAATTGTGACGATAATTAGTTCCTAATAATTGTAATATAAGTTAATATTGTGCACACTGTACAATACTGATCTTACTAAAACAGATATCCTAAGCACTCACTATTTTTTCTATATAATATCCGTAAATAAAATTGTTGTTCCCAGCTAATGGATAAGGTAAAATTTATGAAGTTACAATTAGAAATATTAGGAGTGCTTTTCACCCTATTCGACAAATTATCAAATGTTTTTAGTTAAAAATAAGTTCTAGCTCTATTCTAGTTTCCTAACTAAAATAAAATCTAAGAGTAGAAGTGAGCAAATTATACAATAATAAATAGATTGCAATCATTTGTGTAGTGTATTTAGAATATACTGTAACTATATTCTACTCTTAAATATAGACATGTTGTATTGCTCTTATATTTAAACAGATCTACAGTCCGCTTACTCTACATTCATATATAGACTACTGTATTTAGTTATTACGGTACTCGCTGTTTTCTACAATCATCTGCTATTTTGTAACCTGTTATGGTATATGTTGTATCTAATTCCACAATCCTATTCTCTGCATGTGCTCTATCTTTAAAACTATAAATACCAGCGATTTCTACCTCAGAGTTCATTAGCCTCTCAGTTAGTCTTCTAGTTAGTCTCTCACAGTCTAATACTTCTACTCGTTACTCACGACAGCTTGCACGCTGATCTACCGTAACTACCTCACTGTACTTCACATTACTAACCTACAATAAAGCATAACTTTTATAAACCCTTTGTTGTAATAATTGTAAATGGCGACTAAATCTCAATCCTCTGAGATATCGAACCCTCCATCACAATTTGGTTGCATATATTATTAGTTTGATTAATTATAGGTTGATAAGTCAGATCAGAAATATTCCAATTATAAGTAAAAGCTGTATCGATTTTAACAAATATATAGTAGAAGCTCCTCAGTTTAGCTTATAAATTTAGTGCTAAAAATATAAGGTTAGACAGTACAGCAATAAGATAAAAAATGATCAAAATATTACAAGTAGTTTAGAATGGGTATTAAAAATTCATTATATTTTGTCTTAGTATCATTTATCTTTTACCTGTTGGCACCAGTATCATCCCAAAGCCAATATTTTCGAATGATTCGTTTTGGTGTAGACTACATTATGGTCCTATTATGGCGACTTCATTTGCTACTGCCATGCTATTGGCTGTAATTGCAATTTTATGTTACTTGATTACGGTAAAGAATCGTAATGTTCTTCATTTATTAAATTCTAAACGCATTTTCGTAATTATTTCTGCCATATGGTTTATTGCAATCTTAAGTTTAGCTCCTGCTGTTATTGGCTTCTGGGGTAAACTAGTTTACGATCCTTATTATGGCATATGTATACCCGATTTTTACTTTACAAACAACCTTAATCATCTAACATACTACATCTTGATTACAATTATTTTCTTTTGCTGTATCAATTGTACTACCGGCTACTGCTATTATTTTATCTATAAACACATTCTTTCAAAAAAGCGGAAAGCTATCAAACCTTTAAAAGCAAAGAAACAACAAAAGCATGCTGGCTCACGATTGGGTAATCGCTGCAGTTATAATCCTCAAACAGTGCAAACCTTGTGGAATAAAAAGCAAGAAAGAGTTAATTTGGTGTTGCTTATGATATTCTTAGGTTATTGGATTAGTTACAGTCCTGCAGCAATTGCCACTTTTTTGCAGATAACCAATACTATTAATTTGAATATATTGCAATATAGTATCTTGCTGATTTTGATGTATTCAAACAGCGTTTTAGGTCCTTACATAATACTATTAAGTAGCCAACGATATCGTAACTTCTTAAGGAGCAGGATGTACCAGTGCGTTCTAGACATGTCTCAATATAGCAATCCTAAACTAAGTCGAACTAAAATTGTTAGACTAGCACCTATTCCGTCAAAAGTGTCTCATGACATTTTCTGATTCTACGATATACCTACTGATATAGAGGCAAGAACAATATCAAGATACCCACTTAACAGGATTTAGCGACTATATAAGAAAAGACAAAGATTAAAGTAATCATATATTAAATTATGGCTATCAATTATCTTATTAGTGGATTGATTCGTACTGGAAAAATGGTGTATTTGTCTTAATTCATATCTGAAATTATAATGATATAGAGGTAATAGTTTGACAGTAAATTAATTATTTGCTATTCGAGCAGCAACTTTAAAACTGATAATTTATACTTATTTTATACCTACGGTACATAAATACAATAACTACGTAGAATATTAGGGTAGTCATCTTTAATCAAATAAAGTAAGATTTTATTTAATTTATGATTTAATTTTATTAACATAATTTAATTCCAGAAGATTTGTTACGCCAGTTTGCCGGTGAATGACATGATATGCATATCACGAATAAATATAAATATATTGGTTATTCATTTAATTTGATATCAGTAAAAACGTGCTGACTTATAAGTTATAAGCCAAACCCTCGATTACAGGAAGGAAGTGCTACCGACACTTTCTGGATTGGTATATTGCCAAGCTCTTTCGTAATTTTTTAATCAATGGATTTAGCAGTGAGTTATTCGCTTAAAGTGACAAACTGAACATCAAATTGTATTAGTCTGCTAAAATTTCAGAAAATGTCTAGGCTAATTTGTCATTGCTTAGCAGAAAGGTTAGTTAGAATAACTACGGTAATTTTAACTTTTGATTTAAATTAGTCTACTTAAAAATTAAGTCCCTACGCATACACATTTTATAGAATTAGTTGAATAAGAACTGATTTTATAATATTCGATATTAGTGGCAAGGTCCTTTCTCAGGCTACATTATGTGAGTCTTGTAATATATCAGCTAGCTTGAGTAGTTCAATGTAGTTGAAAAATTACTATCTCATAATGCAATATTACTCAGATACTGTGGTGGTATTCAATTTATACTAAATCTGACTGAATTCTAAGAATTTTCGTTAAGGTTTCTCAAGCTTATATGGTATTGATTGCTTGTATAGTACGGTAGCAATATCTTGCAATGGTTTGCTACCTATTGATTTGCTTTAAAAGTATGATTTGATTAATCGTAATTCTGTGGACAGTTGCCAATTTTTATAGTTTATGATCTAGTAATAATAAGCTAGGTCCTTTATTTACTTAAAAACATATTACCGTTAAATTGTAAATTGCAGTAGAGATTTTGCGCTTTAATTATACTTTGCAACTCTTTAACTGTAATCTCAGTTCTACTGCGTAAAATAAACTAATAAAGCTACCAGTTTAGTAGCGTAGTATATACGTTGATTATAATGTTATCTGTAGAAGAAAATGTAGAGTAGTACCGATTGTATCTGTACAGAAACCAATACATGAAGAATAATTCTACTTAATATTAAGCTGCGAGGTAGTTTTACCGTAACAACGAAGGTATAGTATCCTCATTTAATATAGTATCATTTTACACTATCTTTTTATGCGACAACCTCGGCCGTGCTAAGCTAATATTCTTAGCTTAGCACAAAGATACTTGATGTCGTTTCATTCCTTTGATAATTTTTCATTTTGTAAGCTCCCTTTTTGACTGTTAAAGAATCATTGCCCTCAAACTGTTTACTCGCTAGATTAAAGACTTATAATACAGTGTTATGTACATTATTGGATAATTAATATCTATAGAGAAAAATAAAAACTGTAATCTCATTCAATGGCACAAAAAACATCAACAGTTTAGAGATATAAGCTATAATATTGTATACATTAAATATTAAAATGACGTGATGAATACAAAGCTCATTTGTTCTTTTAAGGTTTCTAGGAATTTCGAATAATTAACAATTATAATTAAAATTTTATAATGCTAGCATGAGTGTAAGATTTTTAAAATAGTTGTTATAAATAATGATATCAATTAGTCAATCAAACTATAAAATGCATTACTTGATATGTTACAAATTACTTATTATCTATCCTCTTGTAGAAGGATGTTTAATGTGACTTAAGTTTTAAAGAACGTAGTCTTTATTAAGAGGATATTATTTCATGTTTTCAATTAGTATAATCCTGACTTTGTATATTTTTGAAAATGTCGACTAACCACTATTATCTTATAGAAATACATAATATTTTATTAAATTGTTTGCTTTCGTAAATTCTAATTATTATTATATTTTTAGCTCAAGATACGTACCGTCCATAAAACTAATAATAATAGAAAAGAAAATTTTAGAATCTTACTACAATACTACTTTGCCCCTGTGTTATTTAGGGGGAACACCTCTTCATTTTAATCTAAGGCCAGAAACGCACAAAAGCGCTAAAAGTAGTACCAGACAATACTAAATACTTATAATTGCACGAAAAAATATTTTTTGAACTACTGCAGAATATGCTACATCAATTCCTTCTCTACTTCTGTTTTTTCGAACCGCCTGACTAGTCAGCAACGCTATCTTTTACTTGTTACGTACCGAAGTTGGTAGCACCTTAACTTTAAGATGACAGCTTTATTTATACTAAATTAATCGTGATTGGATTATTAAAAAAATAATGTAAGTACTGACAGATTCTATTTTATCATTCTCTTTGAAATTAACCGCTAATCTTCTCATGCATCAATTTTCAGCTGTATTTAAAACTTAAACGGGCGTATAATTTGCGAAATATATCGGTCGATTATACTTTGTACTTTAAGTCCATCGAATAAACATCGAAAGTTTATGTCAATCATCTGCTACAATGAATTAATAGTAGACATGAGGTAAATTATTAAAGAAGAGATGTTATTGATAGCTCAAAACGCTTTATAGAATGGTCACATTATACAATGCAATCTAAAGTAGGATACGCACTGTAGAAATATATTGTATGATCAAAACTATAGATAGTAAATAGTTTTATGCACGTATATCCTTGTCAACTGCTGCAGGAAGTAATACATTAACAAATCAGAAGAAATAAGACAGCATTGGTTATCAATATAGTTTACGTCGTTTAATCTAACTGAAATAGGGGATTTTACTAATACTTTCCGTACTAAACTCCTATGCACGGGGCCATATTATTAGAATCGTTCAAGTATTGATTGCTACGAAAGGTATAGATTAGTCGGATTGCATTTGTATAGAAGTAGCTATAGACAATCACTATAGTGCCATAGTAGGTGCAGCATTGGAGCTGATACCTATGTGTGAATGTGTCAAATTAGTATCCCCCTGTAATCTTTAAAGCAATGTTACTGACAAGGTACATTTAGTTTAAAATATAAAAACAGTTTCATCTAGAATGTTTAAACCCAACAATAAATGCAAAAAATTACGATTTATTATTGCAAATCAGTTTATTTACTCTTGTAGGTGAATAAAAGATTTCAATTTTAATGTTTGCGGAGAGGTATACAGCGGTAATTAAACAATGAAATAAATTGAATGTGTTAGTTGAATGGAGTAAAATGTTATCGTAGTTTAGTCATGAAATTCAAGCTAACGGACTACCGTACTCTATTATACTCGTCCGTATATTAATTAATACGCGATTTTATTGTTACGTTAATTAATGGCTAGCACTTGAATTTATTTGTAATCAATGCCAATAATGGTAGTTGATTATTGAGCGTTTATCTATAGGCAAAATACCGTCATTGACGTCAATATTCAATAAGACGAAAGTTTTAGAATTGAAATTCTCGTCCAAGTACTTTTCAGTTGATGTTAGATCATACATAATGGGAGTATCGTCTCATTAAACTACAGTGACCGCATCTATCAAGTTTTTCAATGCTATTAAGCAGAATTTTAAAACCGTTTTATTAAAAATACTTTAATTAATTTTTAGCCCTGAAATGTAATCTATTATAAATTATTAACGTAGTTAAAAAAGGAAATGACGATAATTACTGAATTGATACTAGCACTTAAATTGCAGATATTATTTTAGAATTAAATATGGTAAAAGGGGAAAATTCTTGGTATCGGTGACTGGAGCATCAAAGTTGATTACCAATATTTCTACTGATTAGATATATTAATCCTGAATTCTTTGTCAGGAATGCTTTCGACAGCTTATTTTACATAAAATTACGAGAACCATTGTGCTCTTTAATGCGTTACTGCAGTAGTCAGCTATCAGAACTGAACTATTACTTTGTTAACCGGAAACTTAATAAATGATAGTTCATTAAAATGGCCTTTAAGGTTGGAATTGAATTATATTGTTAAGTATTTCAAACTGAAACTTTGAAAATTAATTTCTATCATAGCTCTATCACATTTATCTGATCCTTAACTGGTGCTAATCAAAGTTAATGCCATTATATAATTCCTATTACAACATTCTCTATAAGTAAAATATTTCAAAATGATTATTGGAATTATTTTTAAAGCTGTGAGAAACAAAGGCAAAAGATTAGATGATGATTAAGGGAAAGCTTGCATAATACTTATAATAGCGTCTTTATTTTCTTTTTCCCCTTCTATTCCGGCTTGATTAACCAGTTTTATTAATTTACTCAATGTTATTATTTAAAATGTGCAGAGGCTTAAACAATAAGTGGCACACTCTATAATACTAGATCATAACTAGAATATAGTGTGTTTATTACGATATTTTTGATTTGAACAAATTAGTTGCAGCAGATAAGGTTCAATAATTATTGTGAAGAGAATGTTTTATATTTCATGTTCACATCAAGAAATACACCAACTCACAATAAGTAAGAAAGGCTTCACTTGCTTCAAAAATGACCAACTATCATTACTAAGCGTAAAATTTCGGTATATCATTTGTATAAGGACTAAATTTAAGAAAAATACCTTAATTTAGAATTAAATTTCGATTCTTTATTAATTTCAGTGGATTTTGTTATTATGACGTATTGACAAGATAATTCAATGATTTAATATCAACATTACAAGGCAGGGAATTTAAAGTTGTCAAATTTCTTCTCCTTTTATATTGTGACCATCACAATTTGTGATCAGATTCTAGTTATAAATATTGGTTCTATTAGGTTTTCTTTATTGTTTTTGAATCGAAAGCATTAGAGTTACACGTATGCGTGAAAGGAATCGGTTATAGTCTGATTGTCACAGATCCCCACGATATTGAAATAAAACTACCATTTAGAATTTGATTTATCTGGCTAACCACAAATGTTTTCATAGGAATGTCGTCTCTATCCGATAAAGCAACTAATCTCACAGAAGTTACTGCGACGTTGTCTCCCGTTTTAGCGAATATTTTCTTAATTATATGGGCTCTCTCCTTAATAGCGTCATTTATTGGTAGTTTATTAATATTTCAAGTTATCGTGACCAAATATTTTCCTATGATGCCAGCAACAGAAAAAATGATTATTAATTTGTTAGTTGCGGATTTTTTGTTCGTTTTCTCCTGGTAAGTTATAATTTTATTAATATTACTATATAGAAACATCGATACGAAATTTCAGAAGCAAGTATTTATTGTATAATTTCACTATTGTGAATATGAATATAAAATGAAGCAGTTTAAATTTGTGTTAACGGCTAATATAATAGTATAGTGCTTGTGAATATTTATATGTTGTTGCAATACTTCTAGTGATCGTCGAAATGTTTTGCTTTCCTTTTCATCCTATTATGATTTGAAAGGATTTTTTAACAAACATTTTTCTGATATCTTAAGAAATTACTTCAGTAAAAATTTGAAATTTCACTTATAGTTTATTTTATACTATTACAAATTTTAAAATTTATCACCTCGTATATCTGACTTTATTTCTTTGATTGGATAGTGTTGCTTACATGCTGCCCATGGCTATCGAAAATATTCCGAAGCCCGTTTTTAAGGCAAACACATTTTTGTGCCGATTTCATTATTCTCTAATCATGTTGTCATCATTTGCAAGTGCACTAATCCTGGCGATTATTGCTTACATGCGTTATATCAAGCTAGCAACTCTGAAATTTCAACGTTATTTTACCGTTCATAATGTCAGAGTTATTTCCTTTTCCATTTGGTTCATAGCAACTTTAGCTACTCTGCCAGCTTTGTTCAATATTTGGGGTGGCCTTATTTATTATTCTAAATTTGATGGACTTTGTGCACCATGGTTCGATAGCCCAATGGATTTAAATCATCTTACTTATAATATTCTAATCATGGGCTTTTTTTTCGGTGTCGTAAATGTTTTAATTTTTTTCTGTTATTACCGCATCTACAAATGCATTCATTTTGCTTTCCGTCGTATCGAAGTTTCTAGAGTAAACAATTCTGATGGGAAGGTGCTAAATTACCGAGAATTACCATCATTACGCAAGCGTCATAAGAAAGAGATCAAACTAAATATAATATTATTTATCATTTTTTTGGGCTATGTTCTATCTTATGGGCCAGCTGCGGTTATTATAACATTTCGAATGATAGGGTTGATTAAAGTAAACTCTGATATTATTGTAGTAATTACAACAATCATGTATTCTAATAGTATGTTAAATCCGTGGATTATTTTACTAACTAACCAACACTATCGCCGATTTATTAAGGATAAATATTTTAAGAATCGATAGACCCTGAAGCAATTCAAATCTAGTAGTTGAAAAAACGATACGATAAATATGCTTTTAGACTGACTGGAATAATTTAAGCAAATTTGTTAATTCCATTTTTCTACGTTACGTCTAGATTCAATAAGCTGCAAACTGGTTGTGGTGGATAACACATAATGTATTACTGTAAAGGATTGCAATATTTAAATATAGCTTTTTATCAATATTTCATGGTTAATCAATGTTAATAGCATTACTTACCATGAAATGCTTAAAAATCTGTGACATTAATGCTTCTGAGAAATTATAAGTAGTAATATTTTGATTGAGATTTTCATTTTATCGAAGAAATTATCATTTACGCTAAAATTGATATTCGTTTTGATGTAAACTGTCATTTATTATGTTAGAGGATGTTAAAAGTTTTACACAGAGAGTTTTTAAATTTTATGTTGGTAATTAAAATCTACTGCCAACGTTGAAAATTAAACTAATCGCAAAATGATTATTCTGGTATTTAAAATTCAATTGCAGCTTATTAAACTATTTGTAATTGTCTTTTCTTCTGGTGTGAGTGTTATTTTTGAACTATGATGCGAATTGTTATATTTGTTGAGATTATTGCTTGGATTGCGGTATTGCAAGATATTATTTTCTTTTGGCGCAGCAACAACTCCGTAGCAAATAAAAGTTGCTAACGGACTATTAAAATTAGCCTAATATCAGGCATGTCCGCGACGGTTGTCTCTAGTGGGACTTTAAAAATATTAACTAGATAGTGATGTTCCTTTTTCAAGAGGTTACAATAGCTAATACTATCTGAATGCTTACCCAGATCAAAGATCGAACTCAAGTTGGTTATTTATAGCAACCGTGCGGCCCTAAAATTCACTTTAGATAAATCTTATAATGCTAATTGGAAACAGTTTAAGTTGTTTATTTGATAGCAAGATTGCCTACGTACCTTACAGAATATTTGCGGTACATATTACAACCTTTTTACGGCAATGATGGTTCTTGTGTTAATATTTTAAAGGCGCTTATTTGCAATTGTATGGTAGTGTAGACGTCAATTGCCTGCCGCTTAAACAACGTAAATAGATATATTTATCATGCAATTATAGACATTATTACCCAGTTAATTCGATATAGGGCCTTTCAATTCCTGAACGATATACACCAAATATGATGAAGCTGTTAATTTGTACGTCGTGAGCACATAATCGGCTTTATAATTAAATGCATAAGTGATTAAGGGATCTAAAGCAGTTTTAATTAGATTCTTGAGAATATGCTAAGTATTCGAGCGATTCTTAGCTTCTGGGTCATAGTAACGAAAATAACAAGATTTATTACAAGAATAGATATATACGGTATGCCTCGCGGGATAAATAGTATCTAAAGTGTTTTTTATTCCTACTAGCATACGGTAGGCTGTTACTGTAATTTGTAGGCGGCTATCATTGCGATTTGTTAGGGTTATCAAGCTAAATAAAATATATCATTATTAGTACGTTATACTTGCATTAGATGAGTATTCGATAAAACTTCAAAATAGCTTTTATTTTGTTGCATTGATGGCGTCTTTAGTTTGACTACTTTAGCCATTGATAATAATAATGTTGACCATTTTACTTTGGGTAAGGCCTTTATTTATCAGGCGTAACTGGACTATGGCAATTATAAGATTTAGTGATGCTGATTGATAACGATTGCAATTGTTACGGTGCATCAATATCCCAGTGCACTACATCAATTAGAATAATAGGATATACTTGCCATGTTAGTCAATATTATAGCGCTATTGATTAAGAATTATTTATCACGTAAACAAGTTGAAATTAACTTCCTCCTTTTGTATCATTGTCTAAAATTTTACTGAAGATGGTAGCCACATAAAAAAAATTCAAGGCTTTATTTATCAGTTAATTACTATGATGTTCTTAAGATAAATTTTATACAACTGTAGTGCCAAGAAATTTTGGACATGCCATCATCACTGATTTACTCGTGCTTGATGATGTTATTTTCTGAAAGTAATAGAATATTTAGTATATTAACTTGTCTTAATTTCAGTAGTAAAGTTATACACTACTACAGTTCTATTTCATTTCTTGAATCCCAGGTACTCACTCATAGCATGGGATTAATTTTAAGGTTTAATTGACATTGTAATGATATGGATAGTGAAATGGATTCGTATACCTATTTTTAATTTTATGACTTTACTTTTGAATAGATTTTAGCTGCTGTTTGACTCATTATTGGTATGATGTTTGCTATTTGCTATAACTGTCTCTGTTCTTATTTCATATAACTTTCAGAGATGGTCATAAAATTAAAAATCAACCTACTAATTCTTACTTTTCTTAAGAATTATGTTTAAAGTTTTCAAATCAAGATATTAAATAGTAATTAAGCTGATTGTATTTAAAATTTTCAAATAAAGATATAAAAATAACAACTAAGCTGGTTGTTTTTAATAATCTTGATTAGGATAAAAATATCACTTGATGGTGAAGAAATTGATTCATGAAAAAATATCTTGAAAGAGTTACTTGAACAGATTGTTACCATCATGGAATACAATGCAAGAATATTACTTACTGTGGCAGTAGATTTTATTGATAGTCGAATAATAATGTTGATACCTTTATAAACAGTAAAGGGAACTCTACTGTTCTACATAATATGAATACATAGGAGTCAACTTTAGATGTTGCTGCAATCTTTCCGCTTTTTGCTGCACGAATAAAGCCAATCCATGGACTATTATAATACAGTCTTTATTTGAACTTTCTAGTATAATTGATTATTCAATTCTAGCAGTGCTAATCTTTAAGAATAGAATAAATATAGCCCTATTCATTTTGGTAAATAAATGTTGTCTGCAACCTATAAAGGGTCTAAATCAATGCATTTGAAAGATTCTATAGAAGATATTTATGGGATATTCTTTTATCAGCTTAGATTCAAACCATAACTGATATTTTTTAATCGTCTATATGATGAACCGAATTAGACATTAAAGATAATCGAAGCGCTGCAGGACTTAAAGGCATTAATTAAACTAAAACTGTGTTGGGTATTAAGTACTCTGGAGAATAATTTAATATACAGAATTATTGTTTCAGTATAGCGTTATTTTTTTAATACCACAGAAACCTCTTGTCTAAGTCTACTTGTAAATATCCCATGAGGTATTTCTTGGTATTTTTTCAAGCTATTTTATAGAATATATCAATATACCTGATGAAAACCATTACTTACTACGACATGTATAGATGAACAGCTTGGGGAGTAGTAAGAGCATAAGAGGATAAGAGTGTTAAATTATATGCTATCAATATGATAAATAGTACATTTCCTTGCCCCATCCATACCGAATGGAACATAACTGTATTTTCTTACAGTGTTAGAATTATTTTTCCTATCATATGGGCTATTTCGCTGTTACTCTCATCCATTGGTAGTGGACTGATTCTTAACATTATTTTTGGACGTTTTAAAAGGTTACCTCCAACAGAAGTATTGCTCATTAATTTGGTTTTGGTAGATTTTTTTTTCGTTCTTTCATGGTATGTAAACTTCGACTTCAAACTTCTTGATTGTCATATACGTTAAGCTATTAAACGTTCTTTTTTCCTACCGAATTATAAGCATGTATTACTTCCACAGCTTAATTTATTACTGGCAAAAGCATTGATATAAGATTTGATTATTGAAATAAATAAGTTAATCTAGTGCATTTGTTGTCACCACAGTAATAGCACTCAACATACATTAGCTATTCAGTAACATGTTAGCATACTTGAAGTTATCGCAATCTGCAGTAAAATTAAAGTATATTTCCTACAGGATTCGATTTTAACATTGACTGTGAAATATTGCTATAATTTTGTAACATACTTTTATTCAACAAATAACCGGTTTTCTTAGTTATTAGCTACATTTAGACGAGGTAAAAACTAGATTTTGAACTTCACGTTACAGATCGATTTCAAAGCTCAGCAATATTTATTTTGAATTTATTAATTTCTTGCCCAAATGAATCCACGTTAAAATTTTTAGCATTAATACATAGTGGTACTATTAAATAAATTATTAGTTATAGCGTTTCATCTTGAAAGAGTACCTTGCATTTCTAATATAAATTTGATCAAGTTGCGGCGTTGACTTGTTCTGAAATGTTGCCGTTTCAAAGAAAGTTAAATGCTAAATGTTACAAAAATCAGTTAGACGTACTTTTGCTATTAGTTTCTAGCTGTTATTAATCTATGTCTAGCAATTGTGATCCAGTTCTAACTAACTATTTATCGTATGAAATTAATAATTAACTAATTAACTTAATATGAAAATGCTCAATCTAATAGATTTATTCTTAGTAGTAATCGTGAAGTCGACTAAACAATTTTTGTGCCTAATTTTAATTTTCTTTATTTTACAAACAAATATGCATAAAAAAATGCTAGTATGTAGTAGTTTTGTCGTGAATGAATTAAAGTTGATTAGGGAAAATGTAGGTTTTGTTAAAAATTGCTCATACGAGCAAATTAGGAAGAGATAGAAATATTGATTTTTTAAATTTTGTATTGCTAATTAAATACGAATACGCTGTGATATGATTTGATTTTTAAACTGATTTGTAGCCATGTACACATTAACTTTATTGCCTAGCAATAATTTTCTATTCTGTTATCTCATTGTTTAGTATCGTTTATATGATCCCGATGGTGGTATATGAAAGTCCAACATCGCAACCATTGTTTCCTGAAAATACTTGGCAGTGTCGGCTTTTTTACGCTCCAGTTATGATCACTTCCTACGGTAGCTGTTTGACATTGGCGGCTTTAGCAATGATTCGTTATATTAAGATAGAGCATGATCATGTATTTCTTCGTTACATTAATCGCTCTAGCATGATTGCTGTTTCGATCAGTATATGGACATTTTCCACATTGTGTAGCCTCTTTCCGATCTATGGTTTCTGGGGTAAACTAAAGTACAGCTCATTATCAGGCCTATGCTCACCTAATTTCGGTCCAATTTTAAGCCCTAGCCAAATTACGTACAACATCTTTATTGTTGGTTTATTCTACTGCGTTTTCAATTCTACTTGTGGTTGGTGTTATTTTAAGATATATAAAATACTGTCCGCTGCAGGAATTAGAAAACAATATCATGATTTTCGTAAAAATCACTCTAAAGATAACAGTAGAATAAATCATCGTAGAAATTATGTCTGGCTAAGGCGAGAGAAAAATATCGCATTTACTTTATTTATCATCTTTATAGGTAATTTAGCTACTTATGGCCCTGCGGCAATAGTTATGTTCCTACAAATGATAAATGAACTTCAATCTTCTGCTATTCTTTCTTGCATCTTATTAACTGTAATGTATACTAACAGTGTGATCAATCCGTACATATTAATAGGAAGCAGTAGCAATTACCGACGTTACTTAATTAAAAGATGGCGTCGATGTTTACTTTGGTGCTGTTGTGTGACTACCAATAGAGTTATTGCCGTAAAAGCAATGCAGTAATTTTACAGTATTTTCTTAGAAATATTACAGTTAATTATTTCTTTGGCTTTCTAAACCTTAATACATTTATACTATTTTTATACTCTCTATTTAAAACTAATATATAATATATACGATAATAGTAATCAATTACGTAATCGAATTATTTAAAAAATATTGATTAGGTGGAGGAAGATTAGCAATCAGTTTTGTGCAACATCCTGATCGAATATCGTCTAATGTTGAGTAACATTCCTTATGTACACCATAACATGGTTATTGTTAATCGTATTTATAGAATTTGCTGATGATGATCTAATCTGTGATGCGACATATAGTTGTATTCGCCACTGTATGTCGCGATACGTAGTACCTGGTATAATATTATGAATGAGTATAAAATATTATATACTGTGTAATGGATTCTCATGTAAATTGTTAGTTGTTAGTTGATATTAACTTAGAATTTATGAAAACTTAAAATCTTTATAATAAGTATAGTAAACCCTATTAAAGATGTTTCATAGTTTTCCATATAAAGAAAGTTGAATCAGATTGCTTTCTGAATGACTATTTTTATCTAGAATATGTCAAATCTTTATTATCGGAAGTGTAAATTGATGGATGACCATATAAAAGAGTTAGCTAATAATAAAGCTAGACTTTTTTAAGCTAGGAACTAAAATTTTGTTACGATTGATGAGATCAATAATGCAGCATTTACAATTTTATCCAAATATTGTTAAACAAGATTACGTAGCAGTACTGTAAGTTCATTGACTACTCTATCCATAAAATGGAGGTTTCATAGTGTAATGAAAATATGTAGTCTATATGAACTCCTAATGATAGGAATTCATCAGTATGTAATGCTTTAAAGCACCTATTAAAGGCAGATTTGGAGCCAGACAAGAAGGAATGAAAAGCATTTGCGTAAATCATTGAACCCTGAATGAAACTATTATAACGATATGTAATAAAATCAAAGTACGTGATTGCTGGTAAGATCTTTTCCAACGGTTGGCTAGCCGATGACTTAAGCAATGAGATATAAATAAATAAGTTTTAGCTTATATTTATTAATTACAACTTATGAGCGATAAAATAATTATATCTTTATTAAAGTATTTTAAGCTCCATTTTCATACTGAACTAAAGAGCACGATGATGAATAGTAATCTAGAAAAGGAAATTGAATGGCAACGCTTTTTTAAATTTAGGTTTATATCTTAGCAGCTATGTTAGATATAATTTTAATATTCTACATTGAGAAAGATCAAAATGATACTATTTCCTTAATTACCTGGTCAAAAATAAAAAACTTTTCTTTTAAAGTAACTATATACTTAATTACGATCGTTACCAATCAAGCTCATTTAACAGATATTAATAATCTAATATTCGTAACCAGACGTTGGCATCATTCGTTTTTCTAAGTAGAATTAAATATTACTAAAAAGGATAATATCATGTTTAAATGATTAAAGATTTTGAAATTAGCTTTATTGGATGGCTAAATATCAATTAAATCTATTTTTACAATCATTGCTTCATTGGCATTTAAACGGAGTAATTATTGCTATCATGCCGTGTCACAAAACAGCTTTGCAACAAGATAACGTAATGTACGATCAATAAGTCAATTCCTTGAACCACGCATCAAGAACGATATCTGCACTATCAGAAACACTTTTGCTCTGCTAGCAGATGTTAAGCTTTCTAGTTTATCGTAACAATAATTCAATAGTCCAGTAGGGCTTGAGTACTGAACAATCACGAGTCCAATAGAGCTTAAGTACCGAACTAACTTTATTATGCATTAGGAGCCGTTATATATAAGAGACAATTACCAGTAATGTGCAATAACGGACATACCATGAATGTTAACGACAATCTTATCTTATTCATAATAAGATAACAACTTATTTTCTTAGATATGCTATCTAGGACTTAATCGTCATCATTACAGAACAACTGCAGAAATATACTGTAATAAACAGGCTTATTCAATACGATAGATCTTAGCGATACTATGTCTACAACATCTATATTATTTCGTAACAGCAGACCACACAAAGACTTAAACGCCTCGTATTTTACGTTAAACACTAAGTTTGAGAATCCACTTTATTACACGATATACTGCATTTATATACTCTTCCTCGATAGTTCATGAGTCATAGTTAGTACGATTAAGTTCGGAATCATTTACTAAATTAGATATTAATTTTAGCTACTGCTCCCTTAATGCAGACAACAGTATTTACGAACATAGACATCTGATGAGTAATACAGAATAGTCGGATTACGATATGTCCTATCACGGAACATTTCCACGATAATTTACAATGTACCATAAGTAAGTTACAATCACAATGATTCGAACTGTAAGTAGATGATTTGCATTCCCTATTATAACTATTAATTCAGTATGTGTACATGTGTCTCTGTCATAAAAAGTTAGTGCTATATTAAAATACAGTATATCCAAATCAGAAGTTAACTAAATAAGGAGAGGCTAACAGAATTTTCCTAACATAGATATTTCTACTCTAATACAGTATATAACACTGTCACATACCGCTACGTGGCTAGATTCTGCTGAAACATTGGTATGAGGTTAGACTTCTAGTCTATAAATGTAGCCAACTGAAAATGAGCTTTTGATGAAAGTAAGAATAGAATAATGTATCGTTTATTAGCGTATGGAAGATCAATGTCAATCGTAATTAAAACTGCTGCTACAAATTTTTTTTAATAGAAATTGATCGACCGTTTGCTAGATTTTAATCTGCATGAAGGATATTTAATTTAGTATCAAAGACTATTCATTCATTTTTGGCTTTCTTTACTCGATCAGAACTATCCACGGAGATGTTTTTGAAAACATAAAATGACTAGACAATAGCTTCCGACAACCACACCTACGTTATTGTAACGGACATCTTGGTAATTGGGTGCGAATGGCGTTTATTATACTACTATTGTTGCTTACAATTTATAGTGTACTTAAGTTCAATAAATCTTTGAAAGCTACTCTCTATAAAATCAACACTTTAAAATGTTATTTTTCATACGGGTACTAGGTAGTACTTTTATATTTTTTAATTAAATGGCCAGTAACTTTATTTTTATTATGATAATATATCGGAGCATTACTATAATATATTCTATTTAGTTATGATGTATAGAGCTATAATTTCATTCGAATGCCTTAACTTCGGCTTGTCCACTAGGAAAGCCCCTGCTAGAATTATCTAGGAAGAGATAGGGCATCTCACATATTCTAATGACAGACTACGATTTAAAATTATCCAGTAATGATCATCGATTCAAAATAACAGTTGTAATACTATAAGTTTTAATGACATTAATTTCTGTATTTATTCCATTATTGCAGCAATAGCTTTGTTCCATTAAATCTTGTAGAAAATGCAAATCTGATTGTCGATATTATCAATGATTGATAAAATGTGATTTCATTTTTTTGTATGCTAACTTATTTTTTCAATTTTAATGAAGATTTTACAACTTTGGTATATTGTTCTACCGGTAATTGATAGCAGACATGATCGAATGGTGGTACCATAACGTTTGATAATTATTAATTGAACCTACTGTAATTTGTAATAGCATTATATTAAGTTCAATTAATAATTGACAAACACAATAGTTCGATCATATTATAGTAAATTGTACGTGTATCTGAGGCCATTGCTACTACTTTAATAAGATAATTTAGATTAATTGGTCACAGTCCGAACCGTTATGAATAAAATTCTGATTGATTAAGGGCTATTCACTACGGCATGCTGTAAAAGGCTTTAGAAATAGAAATATTTTAATTTGATGTTTAAAATTATTTATCATAAGCTGGTGTTGCCACGCGCTACTTCTTGAATGAATTAATCGGACTAATATCAAGAGCTTTCTTTGAGCTGCTTCCACAGATTTCTGCACTAACCTATGGCAAGGGCTAGTAAGAAGACAATTAGCCTTACTACTATGACTTCGAAGTACTGTCCTTCGAAAGGTTCAATTCGGTAACGGTAGTTGCAAAGTATGATAATAAAATGAACAACATATACTGTAGGTAGTAACGCTTGCATTTTAACTCAAATCAGCTGGTATAAACCCATAAATATAGCTACAAATTAATAATTTTCTAGCAGCAAAATATGAAATTAAAAAATTATAATTATTTCAATTATATATTTGAACCAATTAGCATCATAAATACTGTATTACTGTAATTAGATATAAGGATAGATTAATTTATGAACTCTGATCTTACCTAAATTATATAAAAAGCCTTATTGACCGGTAGTAGTATCATGTCACAAGTAATGTTCATAAATTACATTTTTCCGACGAAGCACAAGTTATATTGGAATGCTATAGCGTATTAATTCGTAAACTAGTAGGTGAGATACTTGTATGGTTTTTCTTATTCAATAGAATTCAAACACTATAACAATCGAGATTTCTTCAAAGTCTATAATAATAGGAACGGTATGCCGAAGTATTCCTCTATAAATAGTAATTTGCTTATAATACGTAAATTCAAAGTTTTGAATTTAAATGAAAATTTCTGTTCCTGTCGTTTTCAGCTACTATTAGAAGAGAATATGATTTGGGCAGCTAGTAAAATGAATCAATTCCTTAATTTTTTAGTTAATTTAAAATAAAAGTTTTCTGGGCTATTGTACGATTTACAAGCTATAGACTTTAAGCTGAGTAAATATATAGAGTATTTCGTGGTAATTCTAATTGCAATCTATAACGTTAGAAAATAATTCGGAAATATGATAATATGGGCTTGTCACGGTAACAAATTACCGTAAGTGGTTATTTCATGCAAATATGTAGATTTACGCTTTATTAGGGGATGGCGACTGTCATCAACGTTCTTATGTTATTCTATTACTGAATATAGTGTAAACATGAGCATTAGGAACAAGATTGGTCAAACTAATGTTTACGTTATAAAGCTGTAATCTAAGTAATTATTCAGTTAAGATGGAAATTTTAAAATTTAGCGGTAGCCTTTAAATATAACTGTTGGGAATTGGTTTAACTGATACTGTTGCCATCTGCCGATGTATTATAAACCTGATTGGTAAACTTGCATATGCTAATGTATACAGATTTTGGATATTCTAAATTTAAATTTCATACTAAATAAGTTCGATAAGAAGTAATGAAAATCGGGGATATTTCGTATATTAGTGCTGTATTCAACACTACAGTTAGATAAGAGAAGTCTTAAACGGAAACATTTTGGTAGAAATATTACCTATGAATGGTCACATTGTAAATCTAAAAGGGGTTGAACAGTTTAACTATTTACGCCATTAAAATATCTGTTTAAGCAGTTACCGATTAATAAATTTGATTTAAGATTTCATTTTAAGTTGAATACTTAACTTGTTATCTAGAATAGTCGATTATAGTTCTGACTACGGAAAACAGTTTCAGTACAGTAGATCGCCTTGTGATATAACAGTATATAGTAATTTCAATTAGTTGGTAGTGACAATAAATAGCCGAAATTATTTTCTCAACCCGTATTGCTAGTGTTATAGTAAATGGAGGTCGATAGCAGGGCTATACATCAGTATATATAAATATGACCGGTAGTTAATCAGTTAGAGCTATTGTCGTTATTTCTAATTTAGATTTTTGCGTGATCTAATGGGATATTTCATACTAAAATCAGTTAAGAGAACGTAAATTTATCGTAATTATATAAGTCGATCTTCAACCGAAGTGCCTTGAGATATTAGTAAATACGGTAATTCATTCAGTAGATCTAGATACTTGCTGATCCATACATTTACTAACTACAAGCTACGTACTACAGGCTTAAGAATTATACCAATAGTATAAGTTATACTTTTGATAATGAACTTGTACAATTTGCAGCATTTTAAAACGATGAATATGTTACGATTTCTAAATATTAAAAGGTTGCACTAAGTAATTTAGTGGTACAAAGAATCCACTTCAATGCTTCAAATTAAATGCTATGATTAAGAACAGATCGTGAGAAAGTAAAATTTAGTTTGATCTTGCGGCTTGATTGCAAGATATGATTAGTAATAGTAGATGAGCCAAAATTTTTTTTAGTAAGCCAAGTTTTACTAAAAGTACTGTCACAAACCCGCTTCGTGACAAGGATAACGTAAAATAAATCTCTAAACTACTAAAGTCTACGGGATTCGGTATCACTTAACTATCTCACAAGAATTTAGATGCCTTAGTTTCTAAGTTAAACGAATACAGAATTCCGATTTTACTCAGCTATCCACCGAGCTTAATACCCTCCAGCAACAGCTATCATGAATGAGTCATCATAAGATTATGAAAGTTAGTTCATACTGGATAGCTAAATCAATACACAGATATTTATAATCGTAAATATGTACCGAATGATTCTAGATAACTAGATGTCGTGATGTATCCGTATTGGATTATACTAGGATATGTATACTATGCAGTGTAAGTCGCTATGTCAAGAATAATCACAAGTGCACCATCGGCGTAGGCCAAGACTGTAAAAGCCGACCACTAGCTTAGCTGCTCAGTTCCATTTAGTCACTTGCAGGGTCACTTGACTACTATTGCTAAGAATATTCTTATATTTTTCTTTAATACATTTTACGACTAAGATTAACGTAAATAAAGTGAAGTATTTAGACCTATTTAATCATAAGTAACTTATTTGTGTAGCTGAGAGTTAGTTCAACTACGATAGGTCCCTAAGTTAGTTGGGAACACGAGTACTAGTGAAGTTAGTGTTTAAGATCCATTTTCGAATTATAAAGGAGAATTGTAACAATTAGATGATTGCTAACTACTGTATTAGAAATTGTTGATGACTAATAAAAGCTAGTTTAATAATTACGGTACAAGATTTATATAGCTAGAAACTTAGTAGTTGTTAAGATTCCCTTCGGAGAAAGGGCCTAGATGCTAATAGAAGAGTAGTGACATCTTAAAAAGAATGATTTAGATTATAGAAAATAATGATGTACCATTAGAGAAAAGTATTTTATTTGATGACTCATATCTGATTATAGATTAACCAAGTTGTCATAAATGGATTTAACGAAATGCATACAGGAACTGCAGAGATGAGCTCATGGAGAGAAGAGACTTCACTTCGCTTTGAGCTCCGAATACTTCAGATTTTAGAATAGATTCTTGTAGTAATTAATTCTTGCTCTACTATTCCTAAAGCCATGTAATAAAAGCCTTTTAGAAAATACTATTTGACTAAGATAGATATTGTGAGGCGCATTTATTAAACTAGATTACAGATTTATATTCATGGAGTTATTTATGGTATCGACTATAATTGAATATCTTCAAGATATTAATCACAAGCGTCACAAGACATGACACTATAATCAATTAACATCAGCTACCATATAAGAACTCTTACTACCGTGCGGTATAATTTAATGTAACCAGTAATAACTATCATGGTTCTTACTATAAGCTATTAATAGTTATCACTATATATAAGTACTAATTCAGTAAATTTAGTCTTTTATTTCTATACAGTAGTTCGTACGGTAACAAATATTTATTTGTCATGTTTTAAAGACGCTGGTCCACTTTAATTAATTTATTGCTCTAAAAATAAATAACAGTGCATGTGTAATAAATCGGTGTCATGATCAATAGTCCGAAATATACTGTGCAAAGGCTTCAGTAAAGAATCGTCTTGAGATCAGTAACCTCATTACTTAGTAAGTAACATCATACGCTTTATCTACTTTAGCGATTGAAGTGAATATCGCCTATTTCTTCAAATCTTAATTCGTTTTATCCAATAGTTCATATTTCTATCAAGCAAGTATTCAACGTACTCTTACGGGTTGGGGTAATAGTCTTCGGAGGATTTTGCGCCTAGAATTACTTTATTACGGATAATTTTGCATAAGTATGATACTAGATTAATTGTGTAAGAATCGGATGCCTGCCATATTGTGACTCTTTCTCAAAGTTCATATTCGATTACGATTACATTTGCAATTACCAAATACCGCTTAACAATTTATTGTAATAGAAAATTTCAACACAAGATTTTGTAAATAGCGGAAATATGTATATTATAATATACTGTATTTCTATTATTTAGCGAAACTCGTGGAAATTTCACTGTACGTAACAGATTAACACACATTTATTCTCATAAATATGATTTGATAGCACTTACTGATTAAATATCTTTTCATAGCCGTAGTGTTTCCGTATCCAAATCATATTTAGTGTACATTATTTTTGCTCAAACTTGAGCGTGAATTTTAAGCCTATAGTGCAGCCCGAAGTATAGCTTAAATATTGATTGTATGATTGTATGAGTATTGTAACCCACGTGTTAATTTGTCAGATAGATACCCTTGTAAGTTCTAAATTGTAGAATATAAGATTTTATAAGTGAGTATTCGTGTTAGTAGTTACAAAGTAGCTTGTAGTAGTTGTTAGAGATGCTGTATTGGGTGATCTTCATACCTTAAGATACGCTAGTAACGAAATGCTAATCTAATTAAAATAAATATTGATCCCTATTTCCTCGTGATACTCTGTAACTAAATGTATATAAACAGGATATTTTATCTCCGAAGTTTAGTTAGTTGTAGCTAATCTAGCCCTTGGTAGAAGACGTAATTTATACTCAAGATACGGAAGTCTTGCTTAAAGTTAGACACTTTATCACAAAGTCAAATTGGTCATCATATAAGTTGCATCGTTTCTAAGTTAATAGTATATTACTTAGACTTGTGTCACGAAGTAGCTTTAGCTTTATTTCTAATATGAACAGATTGCATTTACTATTAAAGTAATCATTCATTTTTCGTAACTTCCATACTTATAAAGCATTTGAAACCATTTTACACTGCAATACTCGCCATATCAGCAATAGAATTCTAGATTTATGCTTGGCGATAAGCAAACTTTATTCTATAGATAACGATATTCCATATACGGATCAGTTATACCATTTTCCAAGCATATTATGGATATAGTAAGCCTCTTATCTTCGTTTAAGACATACTATATGCAATAAACAATACCAGCTGTAAGTTTATTAAATAATAAAACTAGTACACCTTGTTAACTTTAATTTAAGAACAGTTAGAAAATGTAATAAATTATATAGGCGAATTCGTTTCATAGTTTAAGTTAGCGGCAATGCAATAGTAATTAAGGATGGGAAACTTAATACGGGTACATCACTCTTATTTTATTTTTTAGACTTTTAGCTTATGTACGAACTATAAGTTTGGCTATAAACTAGCATACAGGTTGAGGTTAAATGTCCGCATTTAATAATATAGTATTGGTCTTAATACTATTTCGTTGAGCCGGTGAAATCAACTATTTAGTCGATGTTTTCCGCATACAGCCGCCACTATCACGAATAATAAATAGTGTTGATGTTCTGCGAATAGGAATAATGGTAGAAGTAAATTTTATCGATTTAATGCTTTGACGAAAAGATGGACTTGATGCCATATATATAAAAGGATTCCACACCGATGAAGAATAAGCAATCATTCTAAATACAAATGAGATATTGGCCATGATAAAATACAAGGATGGATCTTGTTTAAATCTTGTACGAAGCGCTACATCCATAAATAGTAGAGTATAAAATCCAATACTAGATAAAATATAAACTAGCAGAACAATAAATGCCGTCTTTGCGCGACGTTTAGCGTAACAAAGTTGATGTGCATTAGGCTGTAGATGGATAGGTAATTGATTTAATTTTCGTAGTACTTTACCAATGACAATATAAGAAACGATTCCAGAAACCAAAGGCATAAAAAATTGTATTATCATACCAGAAATTAAATAAGTTATAGAAGACTGTGCTTGCATACGGATATAGCAATATTGATAGGGTGTTAAGGTCAAAAAATGAATTTGAGGCGAAGCGAAGGTAAAGCTGAAAATCCAAATTAGAGAAATAACTAAACCAATAGCTTTAGTACTACACCAACGTTCAAAAAAGAACGGTTTTGCGATAGCTAATGAACGATCAATACTAACTACGACTAACGTTAAGGCAGAAACGATAATAACCGTTGTTTGGATTACAGGTATAGCTTTGCATAAAAAGAGACCATAATAAAAATAACCTTTATTTAACATAATTGTTCCTGTAAACGGAATGGTAACGGCTAATAGAAAGTCTGCGGTTGCTAAATTGCAAAATAACATAAACATATTAGTGGATCGTAAGCTACGTGATAGCAGAATTACTATAATAATAGTACTATTAGCGATAAATCCGCCAGCAGCTATGATATAGCTTATGATAGCATGCATCACAAAAGGGATTGGAGCTATAGCATCCGAAGATCGTGAATTCGCTGAAGTGGTTGATAAAAATGATCCATTGCTGTCCGGTAGAGATGTCGTAGTCATTTTTTCTCTTCACTGTTAGTATAGATGAAATAATTTGATTAGGGTAACTTAATTGATGCTATTTCTGAAAATAAGATTAAATTTATTATAAGATAGCCAGACTATTAACAATTTAATAAGGAATCAAGAAAACTGCAAATTATAAATGATTTTAAAGTACTGAATACATAAATAATATTAAACTTTTCAAACGTAAGGCTAGAATCTACTTTAAGTCTTAAAGGTTTTACTAACTGTAATTACAGAGAAAGCAAAATGCATGCATTCAGAATGAAGTATAAGATTCACTGCAACGATTTTCCTATTATAACTACAGGTTTAGATGCTATTCGAGTAAAAATTCATATAAGAACTTATAATTTGATAACTATATAGTAAGAAAGTCGGCGCACTTCTAAGTTTGCTTCTGTTTTTCCTATAGTATATTATATTGATAAATTCTGATTATTCTAAAATTCTTTTCAAGGTTTTATTTATGTTAATAATGGCTCATAGGTACCGTTGAATGCTTTTTTTATTTTCCAGTAAACTTGAATAGAAATTGTTTTTCTTTATATTTAGTGCTATCGAATCGCATTACTGTTGTCCTTGTAAGTGTGTCTATGATGGGTGCTATTCATAAATAGATAATGGCAGTTGAGATATCTCGAATATTTACTCGCTAAAATTTTAATATAATATCGTTAATGGCATGTTCGAAATGGGATTAGGCTTCATTATTTAATTAATTAATAAATACATTTATATGTATATGATTATATTATAATTCGTGACCGCTAGAAACAATGGCCTCTTGAATAGTACTAAAAAATATAACGTATTAGATTGTTGTAATAATGGTGTATACGAAGATTATCTAATATACTTACAAGTGTAATATACTTCGAGAAACGATTCTAATTAATTTCTCTTAAAATTCTCTTTCGCAAATAGACTTAGGGTTATTTTGTCTCATCGTCATTTTGGCTATCTTTAACCAAATATCTTTACTATCTATCAGAAAATAGAACTAAAGGATCAAATTTCTATTTTATAGATTAACAACAACGGTAAGTGATCTTGAAATTTTTAACTTTCAAATTAATAAGATCTAAAATTGTGTTTATACTGTGTCTTCGAGTAATTCTAGCGCTTAGTTTCAAATATTAGATTACGAATCGTAGTTATTTAATCTGCAGCCCATAATTGACTTCGCCAAGGAATGCTTTTAGTTAGAATTTAAGATGCCCATTGATAGTGGCTAAACTAGTATTTACAGTATTATTCGAATTTCGGGACGATTGATGAAGGATTAGACTATCTTGATATAGTTGGGTATCAGACCAACAAGTTACTGACGTTTCAAAAATATTAGAAGCAGACACGGACGTTTTACAGTCAACTTATTATTATGCTCGTATAATGCATGTGATATTCTAAAATTAGTGTATTTTATAAAATTTGCACGGGGGTTATTAAAGTTTTGACTAGTCATACGAAAATTTAATATATTCGGCTATTTCAATAATTTCTTGGCAAGGTGTTCATTTTATGTGTAATTATTTTCCTTTATATTTGGTGCTATCGAATCGCATTACTATTGTCCATGTAAGCGTGTCTATGATGGGCACTATTCATAAATAGATAATGGTAGTTGAGACACGGATACCTTACAGTCAACTTATTATTATACTCGTATAATGCATATGATATTCTAAAATTAGTGTGAACTTCTACATAATAAAATAAAATAAGGTTTGACTGGTCATACGAAAATTTAATATCTTCGGCTATTTCAATAATTTCTTGCTGATGTATTTATATTACGAGAAATTACAGTACTCATAGAGTGGCAACTTATATATTTGGAACTGTCAATATGCGATTTGAAGTTGCGTAGTTAACCTTAATCAATAAGCAGATGTTCAGTAAACTAATTATTTAAATTTTTATAAACAGGAAGAATCAATGTCATGACTACTTGAATATTCTACCTGTAAGCCACCTTTAGTCTAAAATGATTTAATATCTAATTCATTAGAAATTTTATACCCTTGAGCTGCAATAATATGGTTATAAGAATCAAAAATATAATATTTTGTGGGCGAAAATTATCATACATGGCCTAAAATTAGAAGCTCTGCGGCCTTACCGGATATGATATGTTATCGTGATGTCAGAAGTTGACAGTGAAAAGCCCGCATTGATTATAGAGTACAGTTATTTCCTAAATTACTTTACGATTTTAATCATGTTCGAAAAATTAATTTCATCATCACCTGAATGTTTATAACTGTTATCATATTGTATAGTTAAGTAGACTATTCCAATAATCTGTCATCTATATTTCATAATAAGTATATGTGAATAATTAAATAAAATTAAAGTTAATACTACACATTAGCATGATATTTACAACGTAAAATTTCAGCACGCTCATTTAATCCCTGTGCACTAGAATCGTAAGTAAATTTAATGAAGATCTTTGTATTCTACAAATTAGATTGTTTAAAACTTTCATTCTGGTTCAAATTGAAGCCTTGTAAATTCCTTACTTAATAGATTATAGATGAAAGTTGTTACAACAGAAATTAGTTCATATGTTTTTATCCTAGTATGCAGTACTGAATAGGATAAAACATAGCACATATCAGAAAATAATAGTATATATTAGTTTCTATCAGTCATAGAAATATGTATGTATTACCTATCCATATATAAAAGTAGTTTCAAGATACCATGTGCAACGATAAATAGTCTGTAGGTAAAGAAGATTGTTGAAACTGTGAACAATAGCTATCGTTGGATTAATGGATAACGTTCGTTATTATAGGGCTTGAATGACAGTTAAATATCATTTTTCAATGTTGTACACTAAATAAAATGAAATAGTCATACAATTGAACTTTGTTATTTAATAGATGTTTAATTTATTTGGCTAATATCTAATAACTTATATTATTTCTCTAATAATATTCATGTTCTATACGTATTGAGAAAGCCTAAATACGACGATGTCATTCGCAAGCATTGTAGAATAGATGCTATAGAAGAAAATTTGTAAATTTAGATTAAAAAAGGAATGAGAAGTAAACTAAAAGCATGCTAAGCTTGCTTTCAAATGATGATGATAAAATTCATAAATTCGTAATGCTGTCATAATTACAAACATTAGTTATCCCTTTTTAGTTATTTAAATCAGGTGATATTATATGAAATTATAGTTCTGGATATTTATTGTTGATATTATGGAGGTGCAGAGGTAAAAATTTCGTTGCAATCCAAATCAATCATATAATACTATATATTTACTACTGAAAACATTTACATTATAGTTCTTAGGTAAATCGTTTTATAATCGTACACTCATCAGGGTAAGAATCGTAAACCGTTAAATTCTTCTATATTATTTGGCTAGTAAATTTATAATTGCAATTTATGTGATACCGGTACAAAATTTACTATAAATCCATATGGAGACAAGATTGTATATATTTTGGTACTATTAAAATATTTTAGAAGGTAAAATAAATGCATTATGATGGCTATTTCGTCAAAGAACTGAATACATACCAAGAAATTTACGTCATGGAAAGTCTTTTGATTATTTTTTTTACCAACTTTTACATTTTATGAATAATTTAATTATAATTAAAAAGTGGCATAAAATTGTTGCCACCATACCAATTATGATTCGCGATCAAAGCTGAAAAAAGCATATATTTTGTTTTGGTTGATTTCAGATTTTTTGATATCAACTGTGTTGTAAATTACCTTGGATAGGGATGATCACATTTATTGTAGCTATTGTTGAGAATATTCTTACAACATTTCTCGTTAACCTTAAATGACGTCACGAAGGTAAAATAGACATATTCGAATGGCTTGATTTGTTTAATTTTGGGCTTTAATCCGATTGCATGATATCAAATTTAAAAAGCAGCAATATGCAAGCATTATTATAATAAAACAAAGGCTAAAATTGCTTTCGTTGCTGGATGCCAGTAAACTTTGGATAAAAGATTGATGCGCAATTCGCACCATATGTGAACATTCTTTGTTGCGTATATTACAGATACTTGAAGTAATATTTTAGAGTACAAGGCAGTTTTTGTTATACGTATCTACTACATTATGAGCTAACTAAGTAAGTAAACATATTACACCAGCTTAATGGCGTCTATTCGACGTAGTCAAAAGATAATTTAATTAACAAAATAATCTAGCAATAAACCAACATAGTACTGTATTAAGATTATATAAAACTTAGATCTATAAGCTTTACCATTGACAATATATCCAGGAGTTCAATCTAATTAAGAAGCTATTAGAGTTCCATCTCTAATCTTTCTAATTTTGACACTATTATCTAATATATCGGGTTCAAATACACTTCACACTATCTGCAGGCCGTTATTTTGTAAAATTAGACTCTAAAGATCAGATGGCGAAGTTTCAAGAATACGCGTAATGAATTGATTAATATTTGAAGTAATATAGGACATTGAATTCATAATATACTCTATCATCTATGCTTTAATCTACAATCTACTGTAATTTGATTATGATCTCAACAAATTATAGTATATGCGCTTTATTCTTATCTACAGTATAGAAATTGAACATCTTGTGATAGTATCGGAACTAGTCTTACTATAATATTAAGATAAATATGTCTAAACTTAGAGCGATTCCGTGATCAAACTAAGGCATTATAATAACCAATAACATCATTTAGTTTCTCGAGGCAAGATCGTATTGTGGAAATAGTACTTTATGTTTCTTTATTGAACAAATGATACGGTTGCATTTAAAGTTAGTAAACTATAACTAGTAAAGGCCTTCTATATAGTATAATATTGATAAAATGGAAGTATTTTATTTGCTTATACTTTACTTAATACGATTTCGGTATAGTATCTTAGTTAACTACTTGTTTTATACTATTGTAATGTAACTTAGTATTGTGATTGTAAACTGTCAGCCATGTTTAGTATAATATACGGTAGATAGTTATCCTAAAAGATATTTGGGAGCCATAAATATAGACTGTAGTGGTATAGACTCTATGCTAGAGTAAAGATGACTATATACAGTAAGGTGTTGAGTTACTAACAAGGCTATAGGTAAAAATAGAACTGTAAATCATGTATTAGGATATGGCTATTTCATTGTACTTTGGCTGGTGTGAATAATATCTACGTGAATACTGTAGTCGTATCCATATCGGATTAATGACGGTCCGCAATAGAACAGTGTTACTGAGAATACTCTAACTATGTGTAAAATAAGATTAAAGGTTGCCATACGGATTGTAGCTGCGAATGCTACGAAAAGTATAAAAGCATGCAACTTTAGATAATTCTGTTAGTTCGTTGTAGAAGTCTTTAGTAGTAGTATTCGGCTAGAGTAGAGCTACGTGTAGCTAATCTTTGTATAAGACTTAATAAAGCCCCTATTTTTCTAAAATTTGGAATTTCGTGATCGGTATATATCATATATATGAACGTGACCGTATGCGAAGTCGGTCACTATCTGGCATGATATTTAGCAAATGCTCGTATAAAAACATTTAATCCTAGTGGTCGGTTAGCGTAGTTACAGATAAAAATTCTTAATTTTCAAATATATCTTACTTTTTAGCTTTGATATTCTTATATTAATATTTGAGTAGAGCAGCTCTAAACATTTATATAACAGTTTTATGATCAAATTATATACCGTCAAAACAAAGTTCATGAATGATTCGTTAAATGTTTGATTCTAGCATTGACTAAAAATCATATAATTGCATTGATCTTAGTAACACTCTAAATATATCCTTCATAAAAAGAGAATTATGTCAAGAATATCTGTTTACCGCTGAAACAGAGCTACAGCAAACAACTTTTTTAGCCTTCGCAATATATTGGGGCACCAACTTCTTTATAGGTTATTGAACTTCTACTCCTCTTAGAGTATTTATTTTTATTAACTTTAAAAATGTTATCCCAAGAATTAAATAATAACCATACAAACTTTTCCGTTACAATTCTTTCGAAGAATTTCAAGACAGTGTTCATACCATTATGGCTTATATCGATTATCATAGCAACCTTAGGAAGTGCTATGATATTATATGTAATACTTCGAAAATATCACCTAAAGATACCACCTACAGATGTGATGATTCTAAATGTGACCATAGCCGACTATCTATTCGTATTGTCGAAGTAATATAATTGTTGACATAAGATATGAAGTGAAACTAATTCGGGTAGTTTAAAATTAGATGACTTCAGTGCCACACTTACTAATGTACTATATCATAAAATGCCTTTAAATATTGATACGGGTTGCCGTTTAAAATTATAGATTATGAATTGCAAGTTCTGCTTTTAAAGGCCAACAATTTCAGTAGTCTTACATTTCTTCAGTAATTTTTTGAGAATTATAGAGTACATTATTAGGAAACTGCCAACTTAGCATATTTTACTGTTTAAGCAACATTCAGAATTCACAGAAAAATTCTTAGACTGTAAAAATACTAATACTGATAGAAAATACTAATCGGTTTTAATGCCTCGAGATTTAAACTTTTTTAAATATAATTCAATGCTGTCAATGTATCAAGAATAACTACGTAGCAATTAAAATTGTTAATTGCAATAGATCGATAAGAATGGATATAGTACAAAATTATTAAATTCTTTGATAGTCCGCAATAAGATTAATATTCTTGGTTGTAAAATGTTTAGTTCGTGGTAAATACTCTGACTTGTATAAGGAACGTATTTAATATTTAACATTATTAAACTAAGCATTATTTTTGAAATAGTGTTACCTTCATGCTACTTTTGGCCTGGAGTGTATTTAAGAAACCCCTTTTTCGCTCAAATACATTCTTATGTAGATTTTTCTTCATTTCGGTGTCATTTTTTTTGGGCTAGCACGGTAATTTTGGCTACTCTAGCCTTAATGCGATACTCTAGAATTGTAAAGACAAATCAACTTCGCCAATTATTTTCGAAGCAAAACAGCATTCTTATTGTATGCTTTACGTGGATTTTGCCAATATTGGCTGTATTACCTCCCTTATTTGATTTCTTGGGAGAGCTTGTATTTGTTGAGAATTATGGTGGGATTTGTCTTCTATCACTTGATCCTCCCCATCATGTTAGTAATATTACTTATAATATTATAATCTTTGGAATATGTTTTACTTTTGCAAATATAATCATTTTTTATTGTTATTATCGAATATAAAAAATGGTTCATGAAAGTTCTAATCGTGTTAGAAGAACTAATGATACAGATAGCCATGATTCAGGAACATATACAAATGATAACAAGAATAGATTGTTAAGAAAACCAAATGATAGCAGACTAAATGCTGTATTATTCGTGGTCTCTCTTGGATATACAGTATCTTATGGGCCTATTACAATATCATCGTTTCTGAGAATGATGGGATTGGTAAAACTGAACTTAGAGCAGTCACTCATATGTTTCACTTTAATGTACTTAAACAGTATGATAAATCCGTGGGTGTGTTACAGTGTTATATACTGTATTACAGTAGAAATATCTATGCTAGGATAATTCTGTTAGACTATCCTTATTTAGTTAACTTCTAATTTGGATATACTGTGTTTTAATATTGTACTGACTTTTTATGACAGTGACACTTATACACATACTGAAATTAATAGTTATAATAGGGAATGCAAATCATCTACTTACAGTTCGAATCATTGTGATTGTAATTTACTTATGGTAGATTGTAAATTATCGTGGAAAAGTTCCGTGATAGGACATATCGTAATCTGACTATTCTGTATTAGTCATTACATGTCTATATTCGTAAATACTGTTGTCTGCATTAAGGGAGCAGTAGCTAAACTTAATATCTAATTCAGTAAATGATTCCGAGGTTAATTATATTAACTATGACTCATGAATTATTGAGGAATAGTATATAAATGCAGTATGTCGTGAAATAAAGAGGATTCTTAAACTTAGTGTTTAACGTAAAATACGAGGCGTTTAAGTCTTTGTGTAGTCTGCTAGTAGAGCAAAAGTGTTTGTGATAGTGCAGATGTCGTTCCTTGATACGTGGTTTAAGGAAGTGACTTATTGATCGTATATTACGTTATCTTGTTGCAAAGCTGTTTTGTGACAGGGTGTTACTACTAAGTTGCCGAAGGTATCGAAAGTTTATATTAAGCAACTTTGGCACAATCCGACGTAGAAGTTCCGTGGTTTCTCTGCCATAACATTTCGCAATAGGTAATAAGGGATAACAATAAATTGCAAGCGTACTTACTGGAATATTAGGAATTATAGTAAAATAAATTATTTCATATTTCTAAATGCGCTAAATGCGTTTAGTAAACTCACGGAAAGCGTTAGTTTTAAATACGCGTACATTTAAAGTTGTAGAAATTTCGATAACTTAGTCATCTTAGGAAGTGATAGTTAAAGTTCTAATCAATGCGTCAGTTATTATTCATATAACAGCTATTAATCATAGCGCTTAACCTAAATATCTCGTTATTTGTTAAAACAGCAATTCTTTATACTTATTTTATAGTATGTGAATTATTAAAAAATAGCTTGAACCCTCGAATCCATCAAGCAGACATGACCTCAACCTTTTGGCTCTATTTTTTGTAGAAAGCACATATACGATAGCTACGTATCTCATTAGTATGTAAGGAATAGTGCGTGCTTTTATCTGGCTCTCCAGCATTTATTTTCTGTTCTTAACTTGAAATCACAATAATGTGTGTGAACTTATAGGGATGCGATTGTGAAATAGTAAATTGTTATTAAAACGGATATAAGAGAAATCTTTATAACATAGAGAGCAAATATATTTTTGAAATAGAACACTAATATTACACTGTATACAGCATATATTGGTACATATATAATGTATATATAAGAATATATACTGATCTTTCACGTTTTAGATTTTATCATTACGTGGAACAGGTCTTAATTATTAATATGATATGCATATCTAGTCTAATATTCATAACTTATTAATTGCAAGAGCAGTGGACTAAAAGCAATTTTTCTTTGTATTTAGCTTCTTCTAAGAGATATTGTTAGTGTCTACAGCAAAAAAATTATTAAATATTAACAAGATATCTACTGATTATAGTGAGCTAAAACGCAAAAGAGGTTGTTTGTCGTAAGCGATAGTAAATAACCTTAAGTATTACGTGAATATGATTGTTAGAGACTACGTGTACAGATCGATAACAAGAGTAAATATAAAATGTGATATTTAAAATTTAGAAAACGACTATCTAACGCTTAATAGATTATATACCAAAAGAAGGGTGTAATAATCGTTTAAAGATTTGACCAATGAATGTAAATTGAATAATATATTTTGCATCTAAAAGGGTTACAAAATGTGTTAAAGAAAGTAATTGTAGTTCCTTTTTAATTAGCTAGAGAAAGTATTACAATAATTCAATACTTTTAGACTTCTTAATTTATATATTTTAACATATAACAAGAAATGTAAGATTTTAATCGTCGCCATCGAGAGTAATATTCTGTATAGTCCGATATTTCTAATATATAGTCCAGAAAAAAATGGGCTATTTTACAACATTTTTTACTGTATTCCATAATTGTTAATTTCCTAAAATATTAGTAAATTTGTTACTAGCATATTAATATATATGTATACGAGAATAGTTTAATTAAGAAACGGGTAAATAATTTCGAAATCAGAAGCGTTGCAAAGGAAGTAACTTAATGTGAGCGTTATTTGATAAAAGACCATAGAGTAGGATTATAAAGAAAATTCTCCCTAAATGCTATAAATAAATTCAGTTGCGATGAATGTTTCTTAATCTAATATTGTAGATAATTACTCAAATTAAATTTATGAGAATTCAGATATGTAATCACGGTTATGATAATGTAATATTTGCGTCTCACAATAACTACCTCAGTCAAATGGTATTTTCTAAATAGCTTTTATTGCAAGGTTTTAGGAATAGTAGAGCAAGAATTAATTACTACAAGAATCTAGTCTAAAATCCAAAGTATTCCGAGCTCAAAGTGAAGAGAAGTCTCTTCTCCTCTATGTGCTCATCTCTGCAGTTCTTATAAACATTTCTTTTAATCCATTTATGACAACTTAATTAATCTACAATCAGACATGAGTCATCAAACAAAATATTTTTCTCTAATAGTACATCATTATTTTCTACAATCTAAATCATTCTACTTAACATGCCACTACTCTTCTATTAAAGTCTAGACCCTTTCTCTGAAAGTCATCTTAACAACTATAGTGTTTCTAGCTGCATAGATCTTGCGCCATAATTAGTCAACTAGCTACTATTAGTCATCTACAATTTCTAATATAGTATTTAGCAATCATCTAATATTAGCTTCACGGTGATATCTATTCAAAGCAACCTAACTATATCAAATATAGCTATCCGTATAATCAAATATGTGTACAGCACTACAGATAAATCAGTTTTTTTTCATTTCTATCTGCTATTCATTATAGAAGTTCAAGTTCAAGTTCAAATTATATACAACTTATACATCGAGATCAATACTCGCACTAAAAATTGCAATTAAAGCCTATTCAATAGCTGCATGGAGTGCTGTTATATTGAGTTCCTAGATCACAACGTGTTTGCTTCACATTGATCATTATCTTCGGATGATTTTTATATTCCTAATAAGGTACAATTATCCTCTTGCTATTGGCTTTAGCTGCACCCTATACACAGTATCCACAGATTACAATATAAATGATTTACAAGATTTAGCCTAAATCAGGTATGTACCTTACAAATTCTTGATATTAATTACTATCATTTCGGCTAATATATTAATACAAGCTAGCACGCATTAAGTACGATACCGAAACTGATATAAAGTTTAAAGGTTTGTACGGATTCGTATTTATCTTGGACGATGTAGTCAATTGTAAAATAAAAAGTGAAAAATTGGCTATTTGAAATGGTTTTGATGGAATTTAAGTAGGTCAAATCGCAAGTGTATTGATGCCTTGGAATTTAATAATTAATAATCACCTTTTTATTCGCTGTTATATTTTTTTATTTGAATACGTTAATAATTAAAAAGGTTTCAGAAATTAATTTTGTCTATCGAACACTTTCAATTATATCTTTTTTAGAGACATATTTACATTATTTGCCACGTGTTGTAGATTAGCTCACTATAAAATAAGATTTAAGATAGACAAAAGAAAATGATTCTTTTTAGGAGAAATTTTTATACTCGAGAAGCTCATCATAGGGAGGATCGTTATCATATTCCAATCAAGAATTTGAAGTGGATAGCTTTATAGAATATCTTTTCTATTTCTAGCAAAATATATAATTTGATATAGATATAAGTCATAAAACTAAAGCGATGTGGATAATATACTAGGAAAAATACATGCGCGCGTGAGTTTAAGGACCTATGAATTTAATTAAACCAACTTACATTTTGCTATTGCTAAGAAAATTTTTTTATTTACTTGAATCTTTTGGTGTCAGAACGGCCTATTGTGCATAAACCTTTCTTTAACAATTTCATTAAGACATTATCTAGTAAAATTTATGCTCAATTGGAAATGTGAAGCCATTACGTCATCTAAAAACAAACAACTAATAAAAACTTAAGCTTCGATCTTTCTTGGTTCATTCGATTAATGGACTTATTGAAAGATTAAGCTTTATGGGTTCTTTCTTTTTAATATACTAAGCCAGGAAAGTAAATCAAACGGCAGCAGAATATTTGATTAAGTAGATAAGAGAACCTATGTTTTATTATAAGATTTGATGTAATAACTGGTAACTTTATAATTAGATAGATCAATTACATTTGAAAGATTTTACATAAAAATTTTTAACGCAAACGTCTGATTGCAGTGTTGATGTCGAAGGTTTTTAAAGTTGCTGATAGAATTTACTTTAAGTTAACATTAACTTAGCTTACTCTAACTTATTCCTACTCTTAAAGACCGAAGTTTATTACTTTACGAGCATGAATTCTACCAATTTAACAGCATATTTATTACCAAAAGCTTTTCATTTAGTTATGATACCTTTCTGGATACTATCTTTACTTGCTTCGACTGCTGGTGGAATTTTGATTTTATATGTTATTTTTCGAAAATTTTACCCTAAGATACCAGCTAATGAAATAATGATCATCAATTTAACGCTAGCAGACAATCTGTTTGTAATAACAAGGTATGTAGCTAGAATTTGACGTCGAAAAGATCTTCTCGTTTTAAATTCTAGTTGTGATATAACCGATAACTAAATTTCGAAATTTGTAGAAAATTATTAATTTACTAGATCTTTATACGAAGATAATCTATATACAGGTCTACTCTAGCCGAATAAAACTTATAAAAAGACTTCTAGACAAAATTACTAGAGCAACCTAAAGTAACCTACTTATATACTTTCCGCAACTATTTTCAGCTACAGTCAATATAGCAACATTTTACCTTATTTTATCCATAACCAGATTATTATTTGTGATACTATTTTATAGCGGATCTTCTACGGTCCAATATGACTACGGCTACTGTATTTACATAAACATTATTTATACCGACTCGTAAGTGTGATAAACTAAATATATCCTAATAAATGAGTCACTGTTACAATTAATTTTTTAGTAGAAACTGTTTCTAACGGTAGTTAGATGGAAATATAGAAGGCTACATTATCGTATATGACACTAATCATGGCTAATAATATATAATCCAATAATAAATTTCGTTACAATTGCTTATTCTAATAAATTGTCAACTCAAATTCTATTCTTGAAAGCTCTCTATTTTAAGTTGTGATAAGTACTATACATTTGAACAATTTTTTGGGTAAATTAGCCTTTTGAAATGAGATTTATCATAGAATCTAGTTTTTATTCCTAGTTAATTAAGCGAAATTATAAATTAATCTCTTGCAAGTCAAAATGGAAGTCAAGATACTAAGACTATGCGTAACATTTACTAATACTCCAAAATTATTTCTAAACTAAATCCCAGCGTTGATATTCAATTTTCTGTCCATTAGAAATAATCGTGTGGCCGCAAAGTGTAGTAACTTGATGCTTTTCACTCAAAAAAATTCTTGAAAGAACTTAATCAATGATAAATAGCGTTAACTTGTTTTTTTGTATATT
Organism: Trichoplax adhaerens; assembly: GCF_000150275.1. Lineage (NCBI taxonomy): Eukaryota > Metazoa > Placozoa > Uniplacotomia > Trichoplacea > Trichoplacidae > Trichoplax > Trichoplax adhaerens. Next base: position 202,459 of record NW_002060947.1, read on the forward strand.
CTTTGGTGTTATAGTATCGTCTATATGTTCCCACTTACCTTGAATTACGTCCGGAAACCAATTTTTCAATCAAATCAAATTTTGTGTCGACTAAATTATATGATTGTTATGTACTTTTATTTTGTAAATACTATAGTAATGATCATTTTAGCGATAATGCGTTATATAAAGGTTGTTAAGAGTTTCAGCTTTCAGCGTTACTTCTCAGGTCGCAATATGGTAATTATCATCTTTTTAATTTGGTTCTTACCGTTACTTTTGATATTACCCCCTTTAATTGGATTTTGGGGGAAATTAGTTTATTCACGTCTCTATGGAGGAACTTGTATCCTTCTACTTCAACCACCAATTGATTCGGATCGGTTAACCTATAATATCCTAATTGTCGGAATGGCATTTTTCCTAACTAATACTGTCACATTCTGGTGTTACTATCAAATATACAGAGCTACTCGAAACAGCTCTCATCGCATTCATGCATCAACTTCTCAAGATCATCCAGTAAATACTGATAAATCAACTAGTTATACTATCAGTTCGATTCGTCAGAGAAATGAAGGTAAATATACCAGAACACTTTTCATCATTTATCTAGGCTACTTCATATCATACTGGCCTATTGCCTTGTCTAGTAGCCTTTCTTTATTAGGTTTAATTAAGCAAGAGTTGATGTGGATGCTTATTCTTACCACCATTATGTATTCAAATAGCATTTTAAATCCGTGGATAATACTGCTAAGTCAGCGATATCGTCGATTTATAACTAACCAATTTTTTATCAAGCTATTCAATTCCAGGACTGGAGAACAAGGCTCCAGATCTGATGCAACATAAAATATAGATTAACAAAAATTGTATAGAGCTTTTAATCTGCTAAGACTGACTAAAGAGGTGGTAGTTGAAACCCCCTTTTTGAAAATTAATGGAAGGTATCAATGTCAATCTAGTAATTAGACAAAGAACGCTGTAGCTAGTGGATCAAGTATTAAACTTTAGTAGTATAACTTCACTTCGAATGTCACGGTAGTGAATCTACCGTGATGAATGATAACTTACTTAATTTAGACATGTATATGTATCACGTTAAGATAGTTATTAATTTGGATATGTGCATGAATTATTTGATGTCTTAGTATAGCCGATACAAACCTGTTCCTAATACAGGTTAAATTATACTAAATATGGTATATGGATTGTCAATGGCAAATTCAATATAAATCCTGTTAATTATAAGCTAGAGCAAACATAAAGTTAATCTATAGTAATATTACAAATTCACTGGATTAGCATAGGAATAATTTAATGCATTCTCGAAGTCCTATTGGTCGAAATATATCACATATCGTAAACTTACCGGTTTTATGGCTAGAATAGCTATTTAAATGATTGATTTTGAATATTAAATTGGACTTGCATTTTCGAGAATAAAGATATAGTTAGAAGATTCTGAAAGTGCATTTCTCAGTCACTGTTACTTATCTAGGGTAATCTAAATTAGTTTAGGTTAGGCAAGTTTAGTTAAGTAAAAACTTCGTTATAAGATACTTTGGACAAATAAATGATGGCGTACTGTAAAACCGTTATAGGAAAATAATACAAAGCTGCTTGACTGGTTATGGTATTCTTATGAAAACTATTTTTTATACTTCTGGAAATAAGAAAAAAATCATTTTATTATCAATGCCGAGTATTATTCATACTTATTTGCCGGTATAACAGAAATAGAATGGAAAATTTGATAGAAATTCGATATTTGAGGCTTAAGTATTAAGTAATCAGAATTCTGAATACTAAGGAAAAATCTTAGAAATATGAAATAATAGCAACCTGAAAATTTATACGGAAACCGCCAGTCTCAACATGCAAAATTTTTAACATTATATTCGTTATTTGTTAGCATTTTAGCAATTCTTTAACCTGGCTGAGAATCTTGGCTTGATATTTCATTATCGAAAACCTGCTAAAACTACTTTCAGATTTTAGATGAAAACGAATTAAGAGCAAGCGTAATTTTTTTAATCATAACGGTCTTGCATATTGTTATAAATTGAGCATTAGTGCTAGTATAAACTAAGGGATTAAAAGACTAGTTACAAAAATTGATGAATAGAAGACTGTAGTCGATTAGATAATGAAATCTTGCTAATATAATCAGGAGATCGAATGTAGAATTCTTATGTAGCAATAAGAAAAACACATCTAATCCTAAGATTCTACTAGATTATATATAACTTATTTCAGATACTGTTTGATGGCTTTAAATAGTAAGTTCAAAACGCAATTATAACATTAGCATTTTATAAGACTTTTCAATCCCCGCTCCGGGGTGCTTAATAAATTACTTACTAGAATGCCATTACCTAGTCTAGAATTGGTTACTATTATGAATACCATATGAAATATACGTCACTGTTAAGTAATTAACAATAACTTACATATTTGTCGTAAACAGTTCGTGACAAGTTAGCTAAAACTGTAAGTTTGGATTATATACTCTAGTGCAATTAAATAATAGTCTCCGATAGACTGAAATCACACATACGAAAGATTACTTCCAATAATTTCAAGGGTGGATATTGGCTATTTTATGCATCTTATACAAATGATATTTTATTGAACTTTGACTGAGTTCTATTTATTGGTAATGTGCTTCTTCAATATGAATCATTAGTAATACATAAAGAAATATTGTTTATACAAGTATCGCTCATTAAATTGATCTACTGGTGAAATTAATTTAATTGATAATGTATAGCAGTAATCTTTTAAATTTCTTTCTATTGAATGGAAGGATTATAAATATCCTCTATTTCCTTCATCTTGCTGGTAAATAAAGTGGTGTAGACTACTGATGATGTATTATAATTTTCGGCGACAGTGATGCATTAAAGATATGTTGATATTATATTAGTAGATTTACCAATTGTGTCATGAGAATATATTTTTGACAATTGTAGCATACATAATTAAAAGCTTATGCAAATTGTTTATTGCTACTAACTAAATCATTTATCCGTTATTGTGTAAGCAATAATGACATCTTTTTCTGTACTGGAGCCAATTAATTCAAGCCACAGAAGTTATCATTTAATTCCATGTTGTACTATCTTAACGACAATAGCTGCAGGTGCTAAAGGTTTATAAAGCTAGCTAAAGCATTCCCGCACGCACGTTGTCTGACTAAATAATAAGGCCGATTACTATAAATTGTCTAGAGAACGTAGGTAACAATAAAATTTATATAGTAATATTGTATTGGAATTAAATTGTTACGCAGGCCTTGGAAATTATTAATGATGTGAATCATTACTTCTCGAAGCAAGGCAATAGAAGCATTTATGAAGGGAGTAAACTATGCTACAAAAAGATATTTTACTGCCTAAATTTTAGAACAAAATAAAGACTAACTTGAGGACTGGTAGTTATTTTCATTCTTAGTACACGCGAAAAGTATAATAATGACCTTGATGTAATTTGTACTCGATGAATTAGAATCTATTTCCTCTGTTTGGCAGTTTTCAAGAAGTGATCGACTTATCATTGTAAGCATGGAAAGACTATATACCATCAAAAATATTAATATTTAAAGGTAGATTATTTACTGACCAAGATGAGAATAAATTACTAGTAGATTCAACGTGTCATCGGATCAAGAAAAACTTACTGTAGAAGATAATATCCGAGTATTTTATTTGTTGGTATTGAAATGTTTAATGACCGTAATCAGTCATTTGTAGGCTATAGCCGCCTCGAATATAAATATTATAGCAATCATACTGCTCTTGAATTACCAATCTCACAGGCCTTGATCGTTATATGGACTATGTATCTATTTAGCGTTTTTGGTGGTCATGCGGCATTACTAGCAGCTGTTATTAGCGTTAGTCGAAAAAGAATTTCACGAATTGAAGTTTTAATCATTAACCTTTCTATTGCTGATCTCATCTTTGTTACTTTCAGGTATGGATACAATATGTACTAAATACTCACATATTGTAATAATTCTTTGTAATCGGTGTAAAATCTCAACTGAAAATTTTATGCTTGGCAATAGAATAGTTTTGACATGTTAAAGCAGTGCAACTATTATTGAGTACCGTATATTAAATTTCAAAATTTAGCTATAATTTTTTTATTTTGCGTCTTGTAGTATTAAATATTAAGTTAACGGGCTAACTTAAAACAACACTCGAATTACTGATATATTAATACCAAGTTGCTATTCTTACATTATTAGAATTTAGATCTAGATTAATGATTCTTTCCTTTTCGTCTTTCATAAATTGACCGCTACACTCATTTGGCGAATCGCAATACTTCACGAACTAAAAGCATTTTTACTATGACACCAATAGCGACTTATAGTATCTATCGGCATGATCCAATCTTTGCATCAAATTCGATACAGTGTCGCTTACTATTTGCTCCAGTCCTTCTATCTACATGTGTGGGATCGATTGTCATGATGACATTAGCCATCATCAGATACACTAAAGTCAGTTATCCCATATATCATCGACGTTGGTTTACAACTATTCGATTTTGGATTTGGTTGTGCTTTATTTGGGTCATAGCGTTAGGGATAACTGCACCTCCTGTCGTCGGTTTTTGGGGCAAATTAAATTACCTTCAACCTTTCGGTGTTTGTCATATTCCAGTTGATGTAGCAATTACAAGAATTGATCAAAGTAGTTTCTTTATTTTTTTTTGTATAGCATTATATATAGCTGCATACTTTATTACAGGATTATGTTATTTTTTACTGTTCTGTAAAGCGCGCGATGTAGCATTTCGTACTAGAGTTAATCCTAGAGTTAATCAATTCCCTCAATCATCATCTTCGTCAACAGCTAACGACTCTAGCGCTATTCAATTAACATATAAGTTAACAATTATTTTAGTCATCGTTTTTATAGGTTATTCATTAAGCTTTGGTCCACTAGCCTTCACCATTATCTGCAGTATGTTTAAATTATTCCATTTGTCACTTCTTAGCTATGCAATACTATTTACAATTGCTTATATAACCAGCGTTATTAATCCATTGCTATTCATATTATCTAATATTCGATATCAGTTAGCCTTATCGGCAATATGGAAGAAATTATGTTGTCGCTCAAAGTGTTATACATATAACATAAGAAAAGTAACGGTTCAGCAGAGGATAGGTTAAATGCCGTTAGAAGAATTATATTACTATCCTAATCAGTGTTATGTGAAGACAAATATTGGATTTTGTAAGCTTAAAAGCGTATCAGCAATGGTATAAGCCGCATGATTTTATCTTTACACAACTTTAAATAAATATCAATAAATGTCTCCAGATTCCGAAAGTTCACTTATATCTTCGGAAAAGTACAAGTTAATGATTTTTTATTAATATTTTTCATAGTTAATTAGCTTCTACTATCGATTCTTTTGTTTTTGACTAGGTAACTATCTAGACAATTCGTAACATTATTAAATATTAATAAAAGTGAATAATCTCACTCAAATTTCCGCATAGGTATAAAAAATGGGAGGTAATAGCACATAGTAAATTCGAGTTTTTAGTGAGATGATATTGATAATTAATAAAGGAAGCAATTGTTGGTATATTATTGTTACAAATCGAAATTTGCAATGAGAAATGCTTAACTCGTGTAAAAAATTAGCACAATAGATTGATTGTCAGATTAGTCCTCTCCTACGTTTACCTATAGTGCAACTCGAAATACTGACGATCTCGCGTCGCCAAGGAGTACAATAACAGCAAGGTATACGTCTTCAGACTAAAGTTAATATAAATCTGAACTGTAACGCAAAACCAGTAGATTCAAATACATTTATATAAAAGTCAGCTACCAGTGGTCAGAAGGTATTAAGGAAGCATAATATTACCCTTGAAAAGATTTATGGAATGCTAGATAGCAGTATTGTTAACAAAATATCATGCTTTATTATAATTTTATCCGTCAAAAAAGATAAGAATTTATCTAAGAAGAGTAATTTCCTGACAGGCATGCGTTATTGAGCATTTGCAGTACAAATTACGATGAAATATTGAAACTAGGTACCGTTTACGATCAAATTGCGTTTTACTAGATAATTTTTAAGCCTCTCGCTTGAATACACACTGATCGTAAATAGCGCTCATATACTTCAAAAGTTATTGGAGCGAAAGATACTTCAGTGGAAGTGATTGACCGAAGCCGATTTCGTAGCAAGTTATTTTTGTTTTCCATACGAACCGGCTAGGTATTATTCCTCCGATCGTAGCAATAATATATGGATTTGAGTAATTTAAGGTTTTTTCGGTAAAGTAATAGCCAGCTCAATTAAGTAATATGTAATACGGATAGTCGGGATATAAAATTAAAAATATTAACCTATCTTTTCCCTTAATTAAATGGCAAAGCTAAATTTAGAAATTGGCTTCGAAAGAATTACTAAAAGACTGCCAGAAACAAAATTCAAAAGTAGGTATTTTATATTTGTAGTAAACTTCTCTGATCATTTCAGTGTTTTCATATTTGTAAATTTGACTATAGTAACCCAGCACATTCATAAAAGCCAGTATTTTGTCGTAAAATCTCATTAAGTATCATACTATATATTATTCGAATTAACGTAATATAGACTAGCCTACGAACAGTTAAGATATGTGAAATAAATTGAAGCTAAGAATTATAAGTGGCAAATCTATAGCTCAACATTATTTCTAAACGCTTTATTTGCTGTACGATATCCGTAATCCAGATTTATATGCTCTTAGAAGTTCATAGTTTTTACACTTCTATGCTTGATTTAATTTACGAAAAGTAAGGAAATCTATTTAAATATAACGCAATTATCAGGTTAGATAAAAAGAAATTTGTGAAAAATTAGCTTTTCTTATTTATATATCATTATGCAATTACTGCATTCAGCTACCTATACTATCAAAATTCACCTAAATAAATAGATTCTCGTAAAATCTCCATCTGTATATTTGCAGTTAAGATGTTTGAAGGTGTTGCCATAGGCTCTGAGTTATTACCTATAAATCATTTTGTAATTTCACCGCTATTGTTAGCTGAAGAAGCCATAAATTTTGGCTTTTACCTGACACACTGAAGTAGCTGTGGTTAGAAATCACACACAATATCATTTAATCGAAAGGATATTAAAGGTATCAGATTTTAAAAATCTTATGAGTCTACGGTATCGTTTGAAAAGAAATGTACTTTTCCATTTTATATAATTTAATTATTTATAGGGAATTACTTACTCTGATGCTCCAAAACAACAAACTACTACTGGATGTTCTATAGTTATAGGGATGTTCATAACTTTTGATTTATCAAACTTCATGAACTAATTCCTCATATTATGTTTTTTTCTTTAGTGCTGCTTAGATTTACCTACGAGGGTACCATAGATGCAAACAATTATCTTAAAATTTTACTGTTATGCTCTGACATTACAGTAAAATTTTCAACTGAAAAATAGAATTTAACAATAGTAAAAGCATTCTAAAGCTAGAGTGCATTTAGCGTATTGGTTCTTATTCTACTAGGTGTAGTAAAGGACTAAAAGTAGAGTCCTTTATAGCTTTTAGTAGGTAACTAGTATTATTTTACTATAGAAAATACCTATAGAAAGATAGCGTCTTTAAGTTTTACCCTGCCAAATCATCATGTCGCCATCTTTTCTTTTTCATTATTTTACAAGGCATTATATAGATTACTACAGAAGTAGCCCTAGAGCAATTAATTAATTTAAAGAAAGGGCGTTTGATCGTTTATTCAAATTGTAAATGAATTTGAATTAATAACAAAACCCTATCTATAGAGAAAGGGGATTTATAACATGACAGTAAAGTACTGCAATGTAGTATATAATCGTATAGTTACCGTACAACCTGACGCTAAAACATCAACTGTCTATACTAAGCGATACTAATGTCAGAAAAGCAGTCGTAGTAGTCATATAAAATTTCTTGATAATCGATTACTGTGATCTTTATAAAATCCGGATTTTTCGGATTCGGATTCCGGAACTGGTCGAATTTATCTGTTATAATTTATCTGTTTTAATTTTTGGATTTTAGTTTATGGAAAATATCGTAAGAGTTGATTTTTCAAATTTAAACTTTTTGTTATGAATTTGAAACTTTGGAATTTTATGACTTGACATGAAAGTCACATTAGGAAAGTTTAGTTCGGAAAATAGAAAATAAGATGGAAAATGGTAGAGGTTGTGTTGATTGTTAGGTGGTTAGACTGTTATTTTTATGACTAAATCTTGATATTTAAAGGTTAATTTTAGAATTTTAGAATGTATTAATGATAGAAATTATGTTAGAAGTGAAGTTTGATATATTTTATAGTTGATTTGCTGGTTTTACATTGTTTTGTAAGTAAGGAAATCATAGGGTAAATTGTGCCTGAACTTTGAATGACTTTTGTTTTCTTAAATGGTGCAAAGTAGTTTTCTAAAATGGATCTTAAGAGCGATTGATTAGTAAATGTTTAGTTTTAAATATGACGGCTCTACGAAAGCGATTACTGTGATCTTTATAAAATCCGGATTTTTGGGATTCGAATTTAGCCTATAAATGATAGTGCAATTAGAAAATTTAGAGGGAGAGGAGAAGAAGATCCTTTCGAAGAAATTGTTTAATTTAAAAGGCCTTTGGGGTCGAACTGTCGTAAGTTAAAACGCTCTTCTTTTTGAAAGGTTGTTTGGTTATTGACAGTTTTTAAGTCTGCCACTTATTTTATTAATACTTAAAATTAAGTATTTGTAAGGTTATTCGGTTTATACTTCTCTCCATTTTTTTTGTAATAAATTGTTGATCGATTTCCCTAAATTTTATTTGGTGTCAAAGTTTCATTAAGTCGACCGGAGTGCAATGATAGTAGAATCAAAGTTTATTAAAGTTTTGCAGCTTGATCTCTACGCTTTTCATTTTATTACATAGGTAAAACTATGTACATGATAAAAATTGTACCATAATATGCTTATTTACCCCAATCTATATTATGTAATCTCTTGTTTTGATAAAATAGATGAGTAATTTTGATTAATAGCGAGAGTTTTCAATGTTTCATGCTAAGACAAAGATTATTTAGCTTAATGAAATGAATATCGCTATATCTGCAGGTTACATTATTAGTTTTTATTATAATAATCAGTGAACAAAGAGCATGTGGTAATTGAATAATTGACTTTTCTACGATTAAGTGGTCATATGTCAACTTTAAATTATCTTTGTCGGATTAATATGATCCGACGATGATATCAATTTGTATAAAATATGACCTTATATTGTAAGTAGTCTAATACTAACATGTTTATCATCAACTAATCTAGTTGCCATGTAATGAAATCTGCTATTTGATTTAAAGGTTAAATAGCAATCTTTTATTGTCAATTTTGGTATGGAAATGATTTTGTTTAATATTTGTATGTGGGCATTGTATCAGATTTTTAATACCAAGGGAAATAAAATATCTGATGATCTAAGAAATACAAATATTTAATTAGTGCTGGTTTTATTGACAACAAAAATGCCTAAGAGATTGATTGACTTTTGCTATTGTTAACTTATTAAGAAATTAATAACATAGAGTAAACATAAAGATGACAGGCTGTAAATTTTTTTCATTTCTCTGAAATTTATAAATTCAATTCCAGTAAGATCATTAAAACAACACTGATGAATAGATTTAAATTCTTTGGTGCCTTAAAAGATAATCTATTATTATTAAAATAGAATTTTATTGTTTATTGTTATCGACTCCAGGTGTACATTCTGAATTTGTATGGCATTATTTTTAATATCCTAGTATTAAATCTGGTTATCTGTTCTTTTCCTAAAAAATCTGCTTCGCCAAGTCGCAGTTATCAAGAAATATCTGAATTTCAATTATATTAAAAAAAATTACTGGGCTTTGGTCAAACATTTCGAGAAGAAATTCTAGTGGTTTATCTTAGTTGAAACGTTACGATCCTATCAAGTAATTTATTTGATCTACGAGTCATCCTTAGCAAAAAAGAAATAGAAATCTTTTTGACTTATTTCAGTAGTCTGATCAAGATTTTAAACGTTCATAAATAGAGAGTATTTGATAGTCTTTCTTGGTAAATTATCTTATAGTTACGAATAAGTGAAGATGGCCGAACACTTACGAATTGCTAATGCTACCAATGAAATTTATATTATTCCTGCTTATTATAAAACTTCGCTATTTTATACGATGATTATATTACTCATAAGTTCGTGTTTTTTAAACGGTATGAATATTTATTCAAAGTGTTATTCGAAAGAGGTTACTATGAAAAAAGTACTTTTAATTGGTCTAGCAACTTCCAATGTGTTATATACCGTTACAGTGTAAGTTATAAATTAATAAATCAGAATACGCTAAAGAGTATTATTCTTAAGAAGGTTAAAGGCACTTATATTCCTTTAGCATCTATTAAGTTATGGTGTTCAATAAATTAATTAGTAGAAGTCGTATTAATGATATAATTTCTGTAATTTTCAGAGCTATGAATGTTATTGCTGCAACAATAACTCAAGCTAATGGTCCGGTATTCGTATCAGGAACTTTTAGCTGTCGATTAGCATTTGCCAGTTTTGCTATTGCCAGCAACGGCTATATTTTGACATTGACATTTATTACTCTGACAAGATACCTGTACACATGCCATCAAGGAATAATTATTACTCTGAAATGGATTTACTATACGATAGGAATAATCTGGTTAATTTCTATTGCAATAACGTTGCCCAGTTTATTAGGATTTTGGGGAAACTACCGATATTACATGGGGGTCGGTATTTGCATGATGTCTTTCAGGTGCCAGGATCAAGATGGTGTATCATTAAGCTACAAATTAACGGTTGGCTTGCTCTTTTACTTCCTTCCTTGGCTTGTAATGCTATATTGTTATCTATCCATTTATTCTGTTTATCAAAAATTCTTTTATCCCCCTGCAAAGAAATTTTTCTGTTGTCGTTTAGGTATTATTAGATCTTTTTCAGATATAAGCGAAAGCTTTAACTGTAAGAAAGAATTTAGAAGGACGTTTTATTTCTTTATCGCTTGTCTGTTACATCTCATTACATTTTTACCTTATGCCATTTGGAACTTTTCACATATAACCAATACTGTCATTTCTTCATCTCTCTATCACTACTATGCACTTTTAATTATAACATCCACTCCTACAAGTATATTCAATCCAATTATCTTAATTGTGACGAGTAAAATAGTTAGAAAGCAATTAGGCTGTTTTAAAAGAACCGCAGTGCCAGTTATTAATGTTCAGTCTGCAATATTATACGACGAAGTAGGAAGAGAAGATAGCCGTCTTACGCTAGAGTACCCAGGTTATTGTAATAGTTCCTTGGTAGTATATAGCAGCCAAAAAATAGAATAAGAAGTTATATTAGTAAGAAATTGATTATAGTTAGAAAGGCACCTATTTTGTTTCAGCTTAGTCTTAAAAAAGTGAGAATGTGTAACGGTAGCTTATCTTTCAATGGCAATTGCTGTAATTCACTTTATTAGCAAGACAAGAAATTTACAATCAAGGTATTAAAAGTTTAATTGATGGCCTATTACTGGCTAAAGTGAGTTCTCTTTTGACGGTATTGGTACTGACTACTAATGCCAACGATAAGTAAACGGAATGATAATCATATTTCGTTTCATGAAATCTTTTTAGCAATTTCTTGTTTCTTTTGATATAATCGTCATTACAGTATAAAATATTCTAAAATTGATTATATTATTACTAGCCTTGAATAAATACAATCTGATTTATGCTAATAATATGCGCATAGATGTCTTACTGCTATACTTACCGTATCAGATCTTTCAAAAACTATCGTTAGAATTCCATTTTACATGAGACTTAGTATGAGTGACAGATGTTCAATTGGGTATCGTTTTGCTTTCTATTTTAATCTTAGTAATACTTGTACGTATACATTCTGTACTAACATTCAGGTCCAATCTATTTTCTCTATATTTATTAATCATTGCAATTAGCTTAAATTCCAGCCTGGAACTTATTTTAATAAATAAATAGGTTAACTTTTCGAAAGCACTAATGAACTTTCAATCGCTATTACAATTTTGGAATAACTTAGAAAGCGATTATTGAAGATAATTGCGCTCTTGTGACAGTGTTATATACTGTATTAGAATAGAAATATCTGTGTTAGGATAATTCTGTTAGCCTCTCCTTGTTTAGTTAACTTCTAATTAGGATATACTGTGTTTTAATAGAGCTCTGACTTTTTATGATAGTGACATATATACGCATGCTGAAATTAATAGTTATAATAGGGAATGCAAGTCATCTACTTACAGTTCGAATCATTTTGATTGTAATTTACTTATGGTACATTGTAAATTATCGTGGAAATGTTCCCTGATAGGACATATCGTAATCTGACTATTCTGTATGAGTCATCAGATGTCTATGTTCGTAAATACTGTTGTCTGCATTAAGGGAGCAGTAGCTAAAATTATTATCTAATTCAGTAAATGATTCCAATGTTAATCGTACTAACTATAACTCATGAACTATTGAGGAATAGTATATAAATACAGTATATCGTATGATAAAGAGGATTCTTAAACTTAGTGTTTAACGTAAAATACGAGGCGTCTAAGTCTTTGTGTAGTCTACCAGTAGAGCAAAAGTGTTTGTGATAGTGCAGATATCGTTCCTTGATACGTGGTTCAAGGTATTGACTTATTGATCGTACATTACGTTATCTTGTTGCAAAGCTGTTTTGTGACAACTCTATAATTACTGTTTAGTCATCTGCCGTGACATTAGATCTATAAAATACATAAATGCTCACATACACTTTGATTTTTTGCTCAATTTTACGATTCAGTTTGGGTCAGTCACGAACTAGGATGCCGTGGAATTGAGCAATGCGAAGCAAATTGCTTGTGTGTAAAGCAGGTTAAGAAGGAGTAAATGGGTCTAAAGAACTTAAGAATTGCATATTGATATTACTGCCTGTAATATATACCAATCACGAAATTCCAAATCTTAGAAAAATAAGGGCTTTATTAGATCTTATACAAAGATTAACTACACGTAGCTCTACTCTAGCCGAATACTACTACCAAAGACTTCTAGAACGAACTAACTGAATGATCTAAAGTTGCATGCTTTTATACTTTCCGTAGCATTCGCAGCTATAATCCGCATGGCAACCTTTTACCTTATTTTACACGTAGCTAAATTATTCTTAGTAACACTATTCTACTGTGGACCATCAGTAATCCAATATGGATACGACTACAGTACTTACGTAGACATTATTCATACCAGCCAAAGTACAATGAATTAACCATATCCTAATATATGATTTACAGTTCTATTTTTACCTATTGCCTTATTAGTAACTCAATACTTTACTGTATATAGTCATCTGTACTCTAGCATAGAGTCTATGCCACTACGGTCTATAGTTATGGCTACCAAGTATCTCTTAGGATAAATATCTACCGTATATTATACTAAACATGACTAACAGTCTACAATCACATTACTAAGTTACATTACACTGCCACAAATATTCAAGCATGTGTTGATTGTAGTTATTTATTCAATTTTACAATTTAATTTAGTTCAGTCACGTTGTGGGATTAAGTAGTGGACCGCAAATATCTTGTTTGCGCGGCCAGATGAGCAGTAAATGGGCTATAAATTTAAGTCTTTGGCAATAGATCTAGCTAACAGTTGACCTGGTGTCTAAGTCAGCAGTTATGTTCATCTAGTATTATGCAAATTGCGATCGAAATTTATGATAGCTATAGTAAATTATACAAGACTAAATTTAAAATATGGAGGCTTTCGAAATTTAGGACGATATCTATAGTTTCATCAGTTTTAACGCAATTTACGGGTAATGGGATAGTTATTTGCTAATACAAAAGTCTATCGCAGCTCGATGAGGTATAGCGCGAAACGCTAGCTATAAAACTATTAGTATTTTTCGGAATCTGACGATGATATGGTTTAAAATATCCTTACAGAGATGTTAGCGTGTTTGAATGGGTTAACACAATAAGACATTTATAAGCAAGTCATAAAATACATTTAACTTTCCACTAAGATATTATTTTAAACTGAGATTTTTGCAAATAAATCATAGCTATAGTTAGCAAAGAAATTAATTGCAATTACTGCAGTTTACTTAAAAAATAATCGATCAGGATTCTTCGACCTACGTCGGAGGGCCTACCAATAAACATGCTGCCAAGGAAAACTAACTAAGCACTTAATTGATAGTCCATTCCTTATATACCGTTAGAGAATATAAACGGTGCACCGAAGATGAATGGCTTAATGTAATCTATAGATGCTGGTTAAGGATTCAGATTAGAATATTCAATATAGATAAGTATACTGATAACTAATAACAACACCAATTAAAGCACTAATTAATTCGTTAATTTGAGTTCCCGAGCTCAGCAAAAAATAGCAAGTAGCACAAGGTTCCCTATACATAGTGGTGTAAAGTACATAATTTCTCCAATTTCTTATGCTTCCCGTAATAAACGATATGATAAGGTACGACCAGCGCTTTGTAATTGGTCATCAGAAGTTAATACTTATGATTTTGCTAACAACTAGCCATTGTAGTCTACTATACCCTAATTCTTATAAACTAAATGGATTATGAATTTAAAACTCTTATAACGGAGTACGGTACTACGCCACATACCAGTGTGAACATGACCGTATCTACCTACCTATCATCAGACAACAGTACATAGTAAAATTGGACGTAAAATTATTTTAAACTAACAACTTAGAATTAAAAATTGCATTAGTATTAGGAGAAAACCTCAGTTTATTATAAATCTTTAAAAAAATCTTACAAAATCACTTAATAAAATAAAAAAGATAGGATTGCCGCTTTGAATAAACGAACTATCAAATACACGACATCACGCACCACTTTGAGGAAAATACTAATCTTTATCTGCTTATTTCAATAACTTGAACTCTTAACTACCGAACTATGCTACCTTATATATATATATGCATTATGCAGGGCAGTTGATAGTATCAGAGTATCAATTCATCACTCTAAAGCATCCTAATTAGGCTAATAATTAATTATATATAATAAGATAAATTCTATCCTAGATGCCCGAAATTACGATATAAATAATAATTATAGTTTAGCTATAAAATTAATCTTACTACGACACACAGAACCTAACTATGAAAATTCACTTAGGCTGATAGATCTTATTTTGAGTTAGAACCCAGATCAAAATCTTTTGAATTCATACTGCATTCAATTACAAAGTAAAATGACTAGTGCTGTATTTCATGATCAAAATTAGCTGCCAAGTTTATCATAATTGAAAAGCAAATATTATAATAACTAAATATATCATCAAATTGCAATTATTCTATGCATGATTCATAATAAAATCATGTTACCGGATATTGACAAATTCTAAACCGAATAAAGAAGTCGGGTTAACAATATTTACATTCGTAGAATCATCAAATCAAAACATATTATCTATGTAAATTAATCACAATCACATGCTAAAGCACAAGATATATGAAGTATATATCTATCTGATAGTCTAAATGCAGTCTAATCACTAAACATCGCTAACTTCTCTACGGATGAGATAGCACCGTAATAACACAATCACTAATAGCATTTTGTTCAAAGTATAATCTGACTGCATCATATTTTAA
>NW_002060947.1:218240-221400 GCF_000150275.1 Trichoplax adhaerens
GACTTCCTAGGATACATGAAATATTGGCTATTTATGACGTACGTAAATTGGCTATTTTTGACGTACGTGAGGCATATTCGAAATTTAAAAATTATTCACTTATTACTACAATAAATGGGTCTGATTGCCAGTTCTGGCAGCATTAATCAAGAGTAAAAAGTTGATCTCGAGCTACTACTACTATATAAAATAGTGTAAATTTATAGTATCCGAAAGAATCGACTAAATTGAAGTGGAATTTTACGTAAATAACGGAGAATGACTAAATTGAATCCATGTAGACTTCCTAGGAATACTGTACATGAAATATTGGCTATTTATGACGTACGTAAATTGGCTATTTTTGACGTACTTAAGGCATATTCGAAATTTAAAAATTATTCACTTATTACTACAATAAATGAGTTTGATTGACAGTTCTGGCAGCATTAATCAAGAGTAGAAAGTTGATCGAGCTACTACTACTATATAAAATAGTGTAAATTTATAGTATCCGAAAGAATCGACTAAATTGAAGTGGAATTTTACGTAAATAACGGAGAATGACTAAATTGAATCCATGTAGACTTCCTAGGAATACTGTACATGAAATATTGGCTATTTATGACGTATGTAAATTGGCTATTTTTGACGTACTTAAGGCATATTCGAAATTTAAAAATTATTCACTTATTACTACAATAAATGAGTTTGATTGCCAGTTCTGGCAGCATTAATCAAGAGTAAAAAGTTGATCTCGAGCTACTACTACGATATAAAATAGTGTAAATTTATAGTATCCGAAAGAATCGGCTAAAATTGAAGTGGAATTTTACATAAATAACGTAGAATGACTAAATTGAATCCATGTAGACTTCCTAGGAATACTGTACATGAAATATTGGCTATTTATGACGTACGTAAATTGGCTATTTTTGACGTACTTAAGGCATATTCGAAATTTAAAAATTATTCACTTATTACTACAATAAATGAGTTTGATTGCCAGTTCTGGCAGCATTAATCAAGAGTAGAAAGTTGATCTCGAGCTACTACTACTATATAAAATAGTGTAAATTTATAGTATCCGAAAGAATCGGCTAAATTGAAGTGGAATTTTACATAAATAACGGAGAATGACTAAATTGAATCCATGTAGACTTCCTAGGAATACTGTACATGAAATATTGGCTATTTATGACGTACGTACATTAGCTATTTTTGACGTACTTAAGGCATATTCGAAATTTAAAAATTATTCACTTATTACTACAATAAATGAGTTTGATTGCCAGTTCTGGCAGCATTAATCAAGAGTAGAAAGTTGATCTCGAGCTACTACTACTATATAAAATAGTGTAAATTTATAGTATCCGAAAGAATCGGCTAAACTTGAAGTGGAATTTTACGTAAATAACGGAGAATGACTAAATTGAATCCATATAGACTTCCTAGGAATACTGTACATGAAATATTGGCTATTTATGACGTACGTACATTAGCTATTTTTGACGTACTTAAGGCATATTCGAAATTAAAAATTATTCACTTATTACTACAATAAATGAGTCTGATTGCCAGTTCCGGCAGGGTTAATCATTAAGCTTATTCATGGATATACAACTGCTAAGTAGACGTTTTCCAAATATCATTTATACTATGGTATAATCGTATAAACCGAAGGGGCCTAATGAATCAAGCGTGTTCAATATATATAAATAAATATAATCCACATCAAGAAATGTAAACGTATTGGCTGAAGCACAGTACAATACAGTATACAGTACAGTACTGTACGCGTATAGGCAGTAATACAATAATATCATTAATTTATTTATGTATGAATTTGTTCCACTTGGTTCTAATACAATACAGTACTGTATATCTGTCAGGAGATATCTATCCATTACGATGCAGGGACTGCTGAATGGAAGCGATTTCTTCTGGATACTAGTATCTAGAATCGAGATGGTAGAAGGGCAGTTTTTTTCTTCCCCAAGCTCATGGGTTGATGTCTGTCTCTCTTATTAAGGAGTCATTAGGAAGAAACTGTTGACACTTATGATCACGGTAAAGTTAAAGTTTAAGAGTTGTTTCCAAGGCATCGCAAACCTCGAATCAACCTATAGATGCTTTGGTTGTTTCCCATACTATGTACTATAGAACCGAGGCGAATGAATCGAATTCAGTAAGTCTGTCCCATCCGATGTCTCTGACTGCTATTACTGTACTGTACAGTGTACAGTCTATGTACAGTACATTGTACAGTACTGTAGTGGAGGGTAACACTACAGTATTTGAAAATTCCTACTGGGTGAGTATGGGATTACTGCCATTTCCAAATTGGGGGATCTCGAGGTATTTAGCATCGTGTTTAGTGCGGTAGTTTCAGCCAAGTAGCAGTAAGAACTTTTTACTTATAATAACTGGCGGGAATATAATGGGATTCGTAAGGACCATGCACTAACTGTAAAACAGTACTACAGTAATTGTACTGTAGTTGTTCAGTAGCATGGCCTACAGTACAGTACAGTACAGTACTTCAACACTGGTGTTAGTCCGGTCACGCTACACTACAGTATACTGTAGAGTACTGTACTGTACACTGTGTCCAATTGACTGTTGAAAAATGGTCCACTTGTACGACTGCGCATGTTCTACCTCACATGACTGTACTGTACTGTGCGTACAGTCATGTGTGGTACTGTGCTCGACGTGCACACAAACCAGTAAGACCTGCGCTACCCTTCAACGCATGAATAAAAACAAAGATGGCTGCATGCAGACTGCAGGTAATCCGATGGAGAAATTTCCATTCAATGCTAGGTGTATCTTATCGATATTTAAATAATAGAGGTACAAGCCATCATCCGAGCTTTTGTAGATATCTTCATTTTAGCTCGATCAAGTATGATAACAAAGAAATGAATGAGAAAGGAGAGAATAAAGCAACAGCTCCAAGCCTGAATACCACGGCTGGTCGTTTCGGATCCAAAATTCGACCTACCCCATTACAGTTACCTTTTGAAGAATTTATCACATTTCGTAAGAAATTAAAAGTCAGAAGTAGGATTGCCGGAGTTCCTTTTGGCCTGTTAGGTTTAACAGCTTCATCAATGGTATCAGCTTACATGCTTCCAAACATGTTTGATACACCACCGGATGAGATTCAACCGATACG
>NW_002060947.1:294694-306129 GCF_000150275.1 Trichoplax adhaerens
AATGCCATTGTGAAGAATATAATTCAATCAAAATCTCAATTAGAATTTTGATGGAGGGAAATCAATTTTGAAATTTACCGATATAATCTAATGATTGGTCCTCTCAATAACGGTATCTTTGTAAGCAGCGTTGATATATCAATATATTTATTACCTGTGATAGTTTATTACAGGTACTGCAGTATCAAATCGATAATGACTCAAAGTTTTATTGAAAAGCCTAATCTATACCTATTTTGTGATTATTACGACTAAATGGACAATCTCTAGTACATATCATAGTCAATAAGCTAGATTCTGTTCAAAAATATAAACAAAGATTCATTTTCAAAGAAGTTTTTAACGAATCAAATATACACTTTTACGTGTGATCCTACTTTTATCCTCCCTTTTTGTCTATTATTCGTATATCTCGTATTAATAGTAATATGGTACGTAGGATAATTAGTCTATTACTATAGTTTTTTAAGAAGGTTATACAGCAAGCGATCTAAATATAGCAATAGCGATAGTAAGAACGGAAAAAAAGCAATTTTCGTATCTAGGATATTAAGGGTCACTAATAACCCATTGCATACTGATCATTATCATAGCAGCGGTTTAATATTATATTATAATCAAATTAATGGTATACTAGCAGTATGATGTGTATGATCACGAAAATTAAAAATTTGTAGAAAATTAAAACCTGATTACATCTTTATACAATAATAATCTATCTAATTTCGCTCTAGCCTGATATATCTACAAGAAAGAATTCCAGTCAGAACTACTGAATAATCCAAACTTACTAGTTTATATACAATACTTTTCGTTGCGTTTGCAGCCGCAATCAAGATAGCAATATTTTACCTTATTCTTCAATTATTATTATTAACAACGAAATTTAACAGCGAACTATTTATAATCCAATATGGCAATAGCTACAGTAATTACGTAGACATTGTTTATATCAGCTAATATGTATGATGAACTTAATATATTCTAATATATGAATTACTTATTGTTTCGGTATTATACACTATAACATCTAGATTAGAGTAGAAATATCTATGTAGGATAATTTTGTTGATTAACCCTTATTTAAAGACTTTCTAATTTAGATATGTGATGTTTAAATGTAGCACAAGCTTGTATGGCGATATATAGAAACAGCCTACTCAAATAAATAGTTTAATTTGGGAATCAAGAATAATTTTCTTACAATTCAAATCACCGTGATTGTAACTTACTTATCGTAGATTGTAGATCATCATAGAAATGTTCCGTGATAGGACATATTGTAATCTGACAATGTTGTATTTGTCATTCGATGTCTATGTTCGTAAATACTGTTTTCTTCATTAGGTAGCAGTAGATAAAATTAGCTATTAATTCATTAGCAGGTTTCAACGTTAGTATTACTAACTAGGATGTATTTGCTATTGTAGAAGAATATATTAATGCGATATATTGTATAATTAAATGAGTTATTAAGATTAGTATTTAACGTAAGATACGAAGGGTCTAATTCTTTTTGTAGTCTACTGGTATAGGAAAAGTGTTCCTAAAAGAGTAGATATTACTCCCTGATCTTTGGTTCAGGGAATTAACTTATTGATCGTGCATTAGGTTATCTTGTTACAAAGCTGTTTATAACACTAATCTACTCTAACATCTACAATCAATAGTGACTCAACATTCTACCGTCTTAAATTACGGTCTATGTCTATAAGCTATTGAATATGCCTTAGATAAATAGAAAGCTGCGATTCTGTAAATCATATTAAGTAAAGCTAATAATCTATAATTCAAAGATAAGTCACGCTATGCAAAGCTATTATCAATAATGTTTAAGGCTTTCTTAACTAAAATCTTAGTAGATGACGGTTATTTGATGCAGAAACAGTCTTAAATTTAGGAATAGATAGGTTAAAATGATAATTATAATTGTACATTGCCTAAACGGGATGTATTAATCACCTTTAATGATCTTCAGATTTGAAAGCACCTTTTAAAAGTTTATATCAAACGTTCTAGGGTAACAATCTAATATATGCTTGTTAGTTTGTGTTTAGATGTATTGTTAGTTCGATGGTAAAGTAATAAATTCAAAGGATTAGAATGTATTTTAATCAGTGTTAATGAAATTTCTTTAATATATTTATTTAGTAAGTTGTTAAAGACTAGGCGACTCGTATAACTAAACCAGTTTTATGCATCTACGTATATTCAATAAGCTGTAATATTACGATTAATAAAGTAAGTGGGATTTCTAGCGAGATTAGAAACTGAGCAAAATATTATTTTGATTTAACTAAACATTGGAACACCAACTACTTAGTATTAAAATTACAAATTTGTAGTGTAATGAAAATCTGCTCTCAATATGACAAGTTAAGAGTGCTATTAAGTGATAATTGGAATTTTTCATTTTTGCTGCATTTATTTAAAGCTGATAGTTTATGTATAGCGGTTTCTAAGAGAAATATTACCAATCCAAAAATCGGTCTTTCAAGTTGCTGTTACAATGTTATATACTGTATTAGAGTAGAAATATCTATGTTAGGATAATTTTGTTAGCCTATACTTATTTAGTTGAGAATTAATTTGGATATACTGTGTTTTAATATAGCACTGACTTTTTATGACAGTGACATACACATATACTGAAATTAATACTGTAGTAATATTAAGGAATGCGAATTATCTTCTTACTGTTCGAATCATTGTGATTGTAACTTACTTATGGTAGATTGTAAATTATCGTGGAAATGTCCCATGATAGGACATACGTAATCCTATTATTCTGTATTATTCATCAGTTGTCTATGTTCGTAAATACTGCTGTCTGCATTAGGGAGCAGCAGCTAAAATTAATGTCTAATTCAGTAAATGATTCCAAAGTTAATCGTACTAACTATAACTCATGAACTATTGAGGAAGATTATATAAATGCAGTATATATCGTGTAATAAAGTGGATTCTCAAACTTAGTGTTTAACGTAAAATACGAGACGTCTAAGCCTTAGTGTAGTCTACTAGTAGAGCAAAAGTGTTCCTGATAGTGCAAATATTATTCCTTAATGCAAAATTCAAGGAATTGACTTATTGATCGTACATTACGTTATCTTGTTGCAAGCTGTTTTGTGATACTTGCCGTGGCATTAATACTTATTTACTGGCTGTCAACTGGAATAACTATTCTTCCTCCACATACAATAGTAATCTTGACATATTAAGACTTTAAAGTAATATACTTATCCTAAATAATTGCAAGTAATGGTACTGGTATATGCCAAATGATTGCCTATGCTTAGATCTATCATATACAGAAAATAGCCTCATGGAAACTACTATAATCTTTGAATTTATCACCTTGGCGTGTTGTTTTAGCTTTTTGCAAGCCAAAGTCTTCAGTGTTTTAGCCAATTAGGTGTTTAAATTTTTAACACTTAATTCATGATATCATTAATAAAAACACTTTAAATAGTAATTTTACAATTAAAAAAATAACTCTGTTATTGGTTATACATTTATGTATCTGTTATAACTTTGTGCAGCAATTACATGATGTAGTACGGTATTTGGATTCACATGGTAGCATAACGATTGATTAGACATAAGTGATTTATTATGATTACCAGACTCGCCGAGGTTCTTTAATTGTAATGCTCTAATCTAGGCTGGAATCCTAAGTATACTATAATGAACAACTATCGGTAATATTTTTCAGAGTAGCTAAAGCGATCGGGCTTTCATATCCTGAAAAGGATATTGTAATAGTATCAATTATATCAACATCTATTAAATTAAAGTAACCGGGTGAGTTCTTTGATTAGTTTACAATTACTATTATAGTCCGGCAAATTAATTAAAAATAAAGTAAACTTTTAAAGGATGCCAATGCACAGCTGAATTTATACAGTCGACGTAATCATTGTGATTTTAATCTGCATTCAAATTTTAATCGCTTAATTGCTTAAATTTTGAATATTTGATGATATTCTATTATTTTTAATTCTAGGGTTAAATAGATATTTGTTTAAATCTGATTTCGAATTGGAATTTGTAATTTTTTTGGGGGGTATGGTATGTGTTTTCGTTAGAGAAAATCCTGTTAATTTAAAAACATACTGTAGATATTTGTCAATTACGAACCTTCGTGGCATGAGCTGTTTCCAACAATAGATACTTTAGAAAGGACCATAATGGTGTCACAAGATCGATTACGTTAGCTACTTTGAATAAATTGCGGTATAACTGTATGGGATATTAAAGAGACTTGCATTAAACTTTTATTGATTACTCGTTTCAATTACCTAGCTTTTGAATGAATTGTAGCGATGAACTATACGTAGGAAAGTTGATGTACGAAATTTATCATGTGATAAATATTAATGCTATTTATAAATATACTGAAAATAAACATAGTATAGAGAACTAAGTTTATCAGCGTTAATGAACAAGTATTTCTATTAATTATTAAAAGGATATGGATGAATAATTATTTGACTACCAGGAAAATTTATTTTGAGAAACAAGAGGCATACCAATTTATGTTATGAACCTGAATTTTCGTAGTGATGGCGATACGAGTATTCAATAACATCAAACTAGTGAGGAAGCTGTAATAATCCTAACGATTTTGGGACATATCAAAACTGTGCTTATTAGTGCATTATGCTAATTTATTTAAAAATTTTATGATTTCTATGGAAATACTACAAAATGATTGCACTGCGTGATTTACTCTACAAATTTCATTAGATGATTAAAGAAAGAGCTTTGCAATACAGTCTGCTGATTTCAAGCTTTGTCATTACCGTATATTTTCTATCAAATTTGAAAAAGTCTAATAATATTGGAAAATTTTATTTATAAGATGTGAATTGAATATCTTTCTGAACTTTCCGGAATGATTTTAAATTATAATTATTAGATGCAATAATCACGCAAGAAACTTTAAAATTGAAAGTAGTTATTATATAACATCATGATAACTGTCTTAGGAAAGATATTCTAAATAGACTATGTAATTGCTGTCAAAATCTTCACAAGCGATAGATTCTCAATTTAGCAGCCGTAATGCTGTTCTTTAAGTATCGCTGAAACAAATACAAATCGATACTTAGTTAATGATAGCAGCGTTGCTAAAACAAAAATCTAATTATTTATAGGCAACGTTCACCTTATTCCTACACTTCTTAATCAAAGGGTGATATAACACTCAGGCGAATATGCAGATTAAACTAGATATACTGTAGCTTGTAATTATTTACAAGGCCGTTTATATAAGACTACCTATTGATATCTTTAAAATCCTTCAAAACAAGCTAGAAAAACGCAGCAAAAATAAAAATATAATACTTTTGAGATCTATTAAAGCCTTCTTTCACAAGGGAATAAAAAATTGAATGTATGAAGTTAAATGAAAGTTAAATAGAATGTTGCGTGCACCTTTTTTGCTATACTCTTTGTAATTTCTAGCTTATAATCTCGATTGCGTTTTTGCCTCAAACATAGTTATGCTATATTTCTGTGACCCCGAAGATATCTATACCCTGATATTGTCTATAGACAATGAAAAGTAATTGAAAATTAATATCAAAATCTTTGTTATTGCTAAGTATGTCTATTTAAATAATAAAGGAAAAATATTTATAATTATAAAAATAAATGTTGAACTCCCAATTGATCAATTAAATGACGATAAAATAAGTTTGAATTGTTATAGTTACTATTTATATTATTATTGATACAAAAGCATTGATTTCAGAAAGCAATTATAGGTCTCTATAATATCATTGAAATGAACAATAAATAGCTGCGTATATGGTGATAGAATTTCAATCAAATTATTTATTCTACGATTGAATTCCGGTCTCAATTATATATACAAAATTATCGATTGTCACGTACATAGTTTAATTTCGATTAAATATCTTAAATAAGAGGAATTCTCAACCGAGAGTATCATTAAAATAAGTTCCTTTGGTAAATGGATGAAATCAACACCAGAAGGATTTCTTTGCATTACTGATTCTGAAATGTGATGAATTTAATTGACCGTTGATCTGTAGGTTAGTCGTAGAGGCTTCCATGAAAAACTTAATATTATTTGATTGCGTAGTTATTTCGTGCACTTTAAAAATGTATTCCTTCCAGTAAATATTTTCGTGCGTGATTTATATATTAAATACAAATTGCTTTTAATTTCATTTCATACTGCTCCGTTACCAATAAAACCATCTACTCTGTGCAAGAAAATAATCGTACATTAATCTTACGCCTTTTTGCTTATCTCTACATTAGCCCTTTTACATCTGATATAGTAACAATCGCTCTTTAAAATAATCTCATTTACTTTCGTTATTGTTCTCTATCTGTAAAATTTACTTTAAAAGTATCATAAAATAAATCTAAGTGCAATCTGATTAGAACTGTCTAGAGGTTGAACTTTAAATGACTTATGATCCGTGTAGATTTGAAGTCTTTTCCCTAAAACCAATAGCATTAGACTCTAATATTTGATATTTACATTTTAAGCTATTAAGGAGAGGTTAAGAATTCCAACTATCCTGGTAAAGATCTTTATGACTAATTGTCATTGAATAACAGCATGGCAAATCTCACTGCACAGCGTAACATTAGGAGTTCATCTATTGCCAAATCTTTTATGCATGTAATTAGTATCTTAGAATTTTGCCTTTGCATCTTGTTCAATATGCTGGTCGTGCTATTTTTTCTTCGAAAAGGAAGGAGAAGGCTGTCATCAACACAATTTCTCATCGTAGCAGTATCAGTCACGGATATGTTTTACACTTGTAGTGGGTAAGTATGGTGATAGAATTTTTTTTAATTTATAGTAGACTTTAAGGGTAATAGAACTACTTGGATCATGTATCTTATAGTATTCAACTTTTACCGTCGGTTTCTATTTGGAAAATTTGTCAAAGTCAATGCTCCAAGCTGAACTGATAAATGCTCGACATCGTTAATCTATATGGCTGTACTTCGTTATTTAAGTAAAATACGATAAATTTTATGCTATTTATTAGCAGTAGAGCAATACGAACTATTGATTAGCGCATTAGATAGCTCCAAAAGTTAAAATTTGAATAAAGTCAGTTGATAATTAATACTGCAATGGATCTCTGAAATAATCATTTTGAAACTGGTAAATTAATAGGACTATGTAAAGAAAACTTATCATATTTTGGGCTTCCATAAGCATTAGCGGCAAACAATTATATCTTTGAAGCCATTTAAGCACCATAAAAATAAGATTGAAAAATCTACAAATATATATTTGCATCTAGCTATTCATTTCAATTTATTACATTACTTATTTCTAATAGCCATTAAAAACTGAGCTTACTTTGATTAAATCTTAATCGCAATATTAGCAATATTCATGTTAATTTACATGTTCTGGGGCAATACGTTTTTGCATTATACACCCGATTTTTAAAAATAAGAAAGACAGAATCATGAAGAGATTTCCATTCTTAATTCAAGCAATCTACTAAATTACATAATTTTTAATCTAGGGTTGCAGCCGCTTTAATTACTGGGATTTTTTCAGAAACAAGTGAAAGCGCCTTTTCAGTAATTAATCCAATTATTTGTCAGTTAATGATAACTTTTCAATTTATACTTATTGAAGCCAGTGTCTTAACGCGTTTCCTTCTATCAATGGCTCGCTATGCTGTCATTACGAGAAATATGAAAACTATCAACACAGGAACAATGCAAAAGCTACTTACATTTCCAATCATAAAATGGATGCTTTTTATGGTTTGGACAGGCTCCATTTTGGTAATAACCATACCAAAATGGCTTCCTCCAAATTCAATATTTCAGCAGCAGAATAAAACTGTTTTAATCTCCTGTTCAATTTTGAGTTCTAGCGAATTGTCATCGGACGAGAAATTCTATAATTTCATCTTGTCCATTTTAACCATTGTTGTGCCAAGCCTGTTCATCCTGAATAATTATGTCCTCATTCTCAAGCACTTAAGTAGCAGTGCACGGCGTGTCAGTAGCTATAATGGAGGACATTTGGCAGTAGCCTATGCTAAACTAATCATGAACCAAAATCGTCGAACCTCAATTAATGCAATAGAAAAGCAAATGTTGCGTATATATACACTAAAGCGTAGGCGCTCTCAGCAGCGACAGTTAGCTACAACTGTTATGATTCTTTCCTCGACATTAATCATTTCTTATTATCCTATTGTAATTATTAATATTGCCGCAAACTTTACTACAGTATCTGTATCTAGTCTTTACGTGCAAGTTGTATTATCGATTTCCTATCTTATTAGCATTGTTGCTCCAATGCTGTTATTAGTTCGTAATAGAAAACTGCAGTCATATGTAAAGTCTTGGTTTAAAACAAACTCTGTGTCTCCAATTGATCAGTAATGCTTTTGCCGTTATTTTTATACTGATGTCCTACTTTATAAAGCGTTGCATTGCACCAAAAGCCTAAAATTTTGAATTATCAAATTTCATTGCCACTTTTCTCCTGCAATTTGATAATAAAAGCATTAATGAATGAGAAGCTAACAAAAATTGTACCGAATTCTTTCTCAAGTTTGAGCATTTTTATCAGAAGTATGGAATAAATAGCTTCAAACGTAATAAAATTATTAAGTTACCCCTTCGTTAACATATATTTAGCCTGTGCAGATTTGCTTTCCAGAAGATCCATGCTTCCTATGGTAACGATGAAGATTATTTTTACAGTATGCTTGAGTATTAGTAAACTTCTTTATTTTACAAACTGTTTTATACACTGCCCTAATTCATTACTATTATCTAGTCATGCATTTATTTTCCACGGCAACCCTAGTTATTGCTATAGTACCGTAAAAGTCCTGAAATAATAATTTACTAACTTCGAAGTTCACGGTAACTAAATCATTACCAAAGCCCTATTTATTTCTTTCCCAGAATTCCTGTAAATGAAGAAATTGAACATATGAGGTAATCTTGAAGAATATTTAGATTAGACACACTCCTTGCTGACTGTAATTTAAGCGACTACAAAATTCCAAATTACTAAAATTAAAACTTTACTAGATCATTATACAAAGATATCAATCTAAATACTGCTCTACTCTAATCGAATGCAGTTACTAGAAAGGCTTCTAGATAGAACTACTGAATAATTCAAAGTTGCCTGTTATGTGCTTTTCATATTATTTGTTGCTGTAATCAACATAGAACATTTCACCTTATTTTACACTTATTTAGATTACAATTATTATTAGCAACAACAATTTATAGTGGACTACAATCCAATATGGTAATAGCTACTGCATTCACGAAGACATTATTTCTGTCAGACAGTAGGTACGATGAACTATCTATATTCTAATACATAATTTACATATCTGCTTTTATTTCTAACTTCAATCGTGACTCAAATACTCTACTGTATATGGTCATCTGTACTCTGATATAGAATCTTGAATTATAGTTTACGCCTATGAGCTACTAAATATGCCTTGCGATAAATATATGAAGCTACGATGCCGTACATGATTTGAAATATGGCTAATAATATACGATCCAATACTAGGTTACACTACATGAACTTATTGGCAAATAATGGATATAATCTTTGATTTCGTACACAAAGCGATGTAATTATGACATGCGCTAAAAATACTTTTACTATACATGTTTAGTCATAGTGCGATTTATCATAAAACTTGACCTTATAGTAAACTTATTTGAAAAAGAGCCAGCTAAACAGCTGTAACGAAGCCGCTTATATCGATTAATCATACCAGATTAAATATATAATTCAGTAAAGTTTAAATTGACAGCTATAACTATTTAAAGATACTTGTAAATGAAATCTTTATAATTTGGCCTGAGAAATTTTTTTTCCGGTTCATAATTGTGATCAATGCGATTACATGCAAAATTTATGAATTACACTGCTTACATCAATTATTACTAGAGTAGCTCGTTAATACTTTCTGAAGCACCTCTCATTGGCATAATTTGGAAACTTATTCAGCTAATTATGCGGAAGTTTATTTTATTCTATCAATAAGGAGTGTTGGAAAACTACAATGCATTTTGTGTACAAAATAATGAGGCATGACCAAGGCTTACGGACAGTTTAATAATTATATATCTTAATTTTATTTTCCATAGCCCGTTAGAATCACAAGCGATACATTCATTTCAATTATCCCACCTTAGTCATTGCTAGTTATATACAGTCTTGATTGCCTTTTAAGATTTTTACTATTGGGTTAATCATTTATTCGCTAAGACAGTATCTTAGAGAGTATTTCTATAAGTATAAAAATCAGCACGGAATATTCTGGAAAAATTTTGATCATATAAACAATCCAATGTATTATTATACGTCATTTTAAAAATTTCACTGAAAACAATTCCGAGACAACAACGCTTTTAATTAATTGTTTGCTATCATAACCGCATAAACTGCATGCGTGGCTATGTTATTGGTAGATTGAAAACTTTTCCTATCATTAAATAATACTTATGACATAAAACACAAATCAAGCTTAAAGAATGTCAGTATTTCCGCTAATTTCAAATGTGATGAATTACGAAATCAGAAATATATATATTGGTATTATTACGTGTGAAGATTGGCAATTGTTGTGTGCAGAACTTGGGGAAATTAAATCAATTTTAATAAAAAGCAAAGAGGTTCTCAGCTATATTTGTGCTACAGTTCTGGGAAAACAAGGTGTTAATTAATGATAGTTAAAGTTTTTATTATGCTTTTGGATACTTTTAAATGATTAAAAAATGTGGACTGCTTGCTTTAAGATAACTGTACTTATAGAAAACTACCGGTACTTCTCTAAATCAGTTATGTAGAATTTCAAATTTCAAATATCTGCTTATATTTCATTTTAAAGTTAGCGACTAGTAACTCCCATAAAATTTAAAAGACATTCTAAATTAACTGGTATAAATTATGTACTGTAATAAAAACGACAAGAGTTAATGTTACTTCTATAAGCTGTTTCGCCTCATTTATTTTGTTTGCTGTCCACAGATTATCTCCATATAGATCAGGCTCTAAATTATTTTTAAGTTTACATAACTGGGTCAGAATTCTTGTAAAAATTAATAAAGAAATCAAACTTATTCGATCGCATCATGATGTTCATAATTCATTATTAAGCCAGGACAACTTTGGCATTCATGAGGATTGTCTATAACTTATTCAATATCTGTTAATAAATAAATGTTATTAACAATTAATAAAATCTTAATTACTAATTATTAAGGCTAATGATACAATTAATTGAGGGAGTCTGTACTCCGTCACAATGTTATATCACTATTAAAAAATAGCTATATGATGATTTGTTAGTGTATTTATCAATCATATTAATAAACTAAATTCTGTTGCTATAAGCCAGTACCCCAATATTCGAATGAATTTA